>NC_084742.1:26067401-26102401 GCF_033978785.1 Entelurus aequoreus | reverse complement strand
GCCCGGGCGTTTATTTTACAAAATGGGGTCAGACCCCGGGCGGCTATTAGGACATGGGCGGTTATTTGCACAAGGCTTTTATTTATTTTTGCACCAGCCTGCAACAGGCCATTATTTGGTTACAATGGTTACTGTCCAGTATTTTTTTTTCGTACAAACAATTTTAAATGTAAAAGCTATTGTAAACATACAAACAAAAAAACAAGACTATCAAAAGACAAGAGATCGACAAGGCCTCAACATGGCAGTACTGCAACAATTGTCAAATTGACTACCAATACTAAAAATAAATACACTTTTTAAATAAAGCAGCCTACTGGGAAAAATAAATTTATGGTACCAAGTACTCAAGTATTAAAAAACACCATCAAAACAGAACAATAATACTGTCACTTAAATAAAATAAAGGCTACAGTACTCCAAGTTTTAAATAAAGCAGCATACAGGAAAAATACAATTATGGTACCAAGTACTCTATAAAACCATCAAAACAATAATACTGCAGCAAACGCAACCCCAAATACAACTCAACCCCACTCATCATCCTCCTCCTCCTCCTCTCCCTCACCCCCCTCATCATCATCCTCCTTTTCAATCACAAGTTCATTGAGGAACTGCTATTCCTCATCACTCTCCTCCTCTTCCTGAACCACAGCAGCAGCCTGCTGTCTAGCCCTCAACAGCATCTCTCTGCCTGCCTGACATGGCTGTCCCTCCTTGAGGCAGTAAATGAGCTGGTCCTCACTCCCATCAGCTGCCACCGTCAGCCCACACACCTTGTAGGATACCAGAAAGCAACATTCAGCTATGGCTACTGTTTGCAACACGGACACACACACACACATGATTAAGCCAGCCACTTGTTGCACCAAACACCACCCCGGTGTCTCTCGTGTCACTCGCGGTGACATACAACTCCTTTGCCTTAATGCGGATCATTTTGCGGGACACACGGTGGTTCAGTCCACGAACGTGATGTATCCACTGACACAAATTAGCATCAAGCTCATATATATACATATGTATATACATGTATATATATGTATATACATGTGTATATATATGTGTATATATATGTATATACATGTGTATATATATGTATATACATGTATATACATGTATATACATACATGTATATACATGTATATACATATATATATATATATATATATATATATTATATTATTATTATATATATTATATATTATAGAAATAATTATTATTTCAGTGGGTTTATTTTCAATCTGTGTTGAGTACAACAACAAACATGGGTTTGCACAGTGACATTTTGTTTACAGCATCAACAAGAAACAATTACTTGCATGATCCTTCAAGATACACTGAAACACAATGAAAGTCATGGCATTAGCCTCAATGTTATTCATTCACAACATAGAGGCTAATGCAGTGGTTCTTAACCTTGTTGGAGGTACCGAACCCCACCAGTTTCATATGCGCATTCACCGAACCCTTCTTTAGTGAAAAATAAAACAATTAAATTTCAAATTCACGACAAAGTTATGTTTTCGGTAACACTTTAGTATGGGGAACATATTTTAAGTAATAAAGACTTAATTTAGAGTTATTTGGTTAGGGTCAGGGTTAGAGGGTTAGGGTTATAATAAGGCCATGCCGAATAAGGCATTAATAAGTACTTAATAATGACTAGTTAAGAGCCAATGTTACTAATTTGCATGTTAATAAGCAACTAATTAATGGTGAATATGTTCTCTATACTAAAGTGTTACCATGTTTTTTTTTACTGGTGCACAAAATGAACCGTGCATGAACATCACCTTGTTCAAACAACAAAACCAACACAGTGCATAAACTCACAACAAATTACACGCCTGCAAATCAGTCAGCTGTTGCCGTATCCGTAATACGCCGATAGGGAGAAGTTTGTATTTACACGATGAATCCGGTGTGTCTTGACCTCCGCCAAACACCTGAGGCCGACTCACCAAACCCCTAAAGGTTCAATCGAACCCAGGTTAAGAACCACTGGGCTAATGCCACGACTTTAGCTCACAATACAATAATTGGTTGTTCCCAAATATTTTGAAGTTGCACAGATTACATTTTGGGCACATATGTGACTAAAATGGTTGTAAATTCAAGCCCTGGAAATATTACTTAATTACTTGAATTAAAGTAATATCTGGATCGGGATAATTTGGCTTACATATAATATATGTATCCATCCATCCATCCATCCATTTTCTACCGCTTGCTGAGGGACCATCTTCAAAGTGCAATGCTGAAACAAATAATGCAAACAATAAAATGTAACTTCCAGGGCTTGAGATTAACATAGTCCCGTCGTCCCGGGGACGGTAAGAAAAATGCACGGGACGAAATGAAATACTCCCCGGGACGATGGCTTTTAACCATTTTTTAAATTTTTCTTTTTATGTATTTATTCATTTTACATTTTATATTAAATGTCTTGGTTTTTCCTCCCTCTGAAAATCCTATGAAATGTTTAAAGGCCTACTGAAATGAAATTTTTTTATTTAAACGGGGATAGCAGATCTATTCTATGTGTCATACTTGATCATTTCGCGATATTGCCATATTTTTGCTGAAAGGATTTAGTATAGAACAACGACGATAAAGATTGCAACTTTTGGTATCTGATAAAAAAAAGGCTTGCACCTACCGGAAGTAGCGTGACGTAGTCAGTTGAACATATACGCAAAGTTCCCTATTGTTTACAATGATGGCCGCATGAAGTGAGAGAGATTCGGACCGAGAAAGCGACAATTTCCCCATTAATTTGAGCGAGGATGAAAGATTTGTGGATGAGTAAAGTGCAAGTGAAGGACTAGTGGGGAGTTGAAGCTATTCAGATAGGGAAGATGCTGTGAGAGCCGGGGGTGACCTGATATTCAGCTGGGAATGACTACAACAGTAAATAAACACAAGACATATATATACTCTATTAGCCACAACACAACCAGGCGTATATTTAATATGCCACAAATTAATCCTGCATAAAAACACCTGCGTGTTTGTTATGCTAGCTCCTAGCTCCTCTGCTAGCTCCTAGCTCCATAGAACACGCCAATACAATTCAAACACCTGATCAACACACACAATCACTCAGCCCAAAAGACAGTTTACCTAACCCAAGGTTCATAAAGCTTATATATTTTTAAAAAGTTACGTACGTGACGCGCACATACGGTCAAGTTATCGAATGTTTAGCAGCCAAGGCTGCATACTCACGGTACCTGATATTCAGCTGGGAATGACTACAACAGTAAATAAACACAAGACATATATATACTCTATTAGCCACAACACAACCAGGCTTATATTTAATATGCCACAAATTAATCCTGCATAATAACACCTGCGTGTTTGTTATGCTAGCTCCTAGCTCCTCTGCTAGCTCCTAGCTCCATAGAACACGCCAATACAATTCAAACACCTGATCAACACACACAATCACTCAGCCCAAAAGACCGTTCACCTAACCCAAGGTTCATAAAGCTTATATATTTTTAAAAAGTTACGTACGTGACGCGCACGTACGGTACGGTACGTGTTATGCTAGCTCCTAGCTCCTCTGCTAGCTCCTAGCTCCATAGAACACGCCAATACAATTCAAACACATGATCAACACACACAATCACTCAGCCCAAAAGACCGTTCACCTAACCCAAGGTTCATAAAGCTTATATATTTTAAAAAAGTTACGTACATACGCAAAAAAAAGCCAAAGCTGCATACTCACAGTAGCACGTCTGCGTCTTTGTCATCCAAATCAAAGTAATCCTGGTAAGAGTCTGTGTTGTCCCAGTTCTCTACAGGCGTCTGTGTATCCAAATCAAAAGTCCTCCTGGTTAGAGTCTCTGTTATCCGAGTTCTTCCATCTTGACTGCATCTTTCGGGAATGTAAACAAAGAAGCGCCGGCTGTGTACTGTTGTGGCTGACTACGTTCGAAAAATACGTCCATTTCGCACCGACAACTTTCTTCTTTGCTTGCTTGGCTTCCTTCTCCATAATGCAATGAACATGATTGAAACAGATTCACGAACACAGATGTCCAGAATACTGTGGAATTATGAAATGAAAACAGAGCTTTTTCGTATCGGCTTCAATGTGGAAGGCATACCCGTGTTCGCCGGGCTACGTCACGCGCATACGTCATCCGCAGAGGCGTTTCGAACCGGAAGTTTAGCGGCAAATTTAAAATGTCACTTTATAAGTTAACCCGGCCGTATTGGCATGTGTTATAATGTTAAGATTTCATCATTGATATATAAACTATCAGACTGCGTGGTCGGTAGTAGTGGGTTTCAGTAGGCCTTTAACAAGCCATCCTATAATAATATAACAGCTATTAATGTAACAATACAATAAAACAAATCTATTTAATGATGTTTTTTTCATTATTTTAATAGGCTAATGTATATTACTTTATATAGATTCTACAAGAAACACAAAACTTAAAAACTAAATTATTTACAATTGCAGACACAAGGTTTCGTGCAGCTTCACTCATTGTAAAGGAAGACGGAAGTACACACAGGAGAAAAATGACTACAAAGATGGTGTCTGGGTTTTTCTTATATATATATATATAAATAGATATTGGGTCTTTCGTATGTATGTATGTATGTATGTATGTATGTATGTATGTATGTATGGCAGCACGGTGGAAGAGGGGTTAGTGCGTCTGCCTCACAATACGAAGGTCCTGAGTAGTTGTGAGTTCAATCCCGGCCTCGGGATCTTTCTGTGTGGAGTTTGCATGTTCTCCCCGTGACTACGTGGGTTCCCTCTGGGTACTCCGGCTTCCTCCCACCTCCAAAGACATGCACCTGGGGATAGGTTGATTGGCAACACTAAATTGGCCCTAGTGTGTGAATGTGAGTTTGAATGTTGTCTGTCTATCTGTGTTGGCCCTGCGATGAGGTGGCGACTTGTCCAGGGTGTACCCCGCCTTCCGCCCGATTGTAGCTGAGATAGACTCCAGCACCCCCCGCGACCCCGAAGGGAATAAGCGGTAGAAAATGGATGGATATATATATATGAAAGACTTAAAGGTATACTAGAGGATTTTGTGGATCATGTTGACTATTGGTCCTCCTAATTGTCAATCATTCTGGTGATGTTACGTAAGGATATATATATATATATATATATATATATATATATATATATATATATATATATATATATATATATATATATATATATATATATCAAATAAAACAAATGTCTTATCGATAAGCCATTTTTTATTTATTTATTTATTTATTACAACGCCAAAATAGGCCTAACAACGCCAATGGTTGTAATTCTGTAGCACTTTGAGATTTGGAAACAAATGTAAAGTAGATTACAAATACAATCTATTATATATATATATATATATATATATATATATATATATATATATATATATATATATATATATATATATATATATATATATATATATATATATATATATATATATATATATATATATATATATATATATATATATATATATATATATATATATATATATATGTCCTTACGTAACATCACCA
Source organism: Entelurus aequoreus (assembly GCF_033978785.1). Lineage (NCBI taxonomy): Eukaryota > Metazoa > Chordata > Actinopteri > Syngnathiformes > Syngnathidae > Entelurus > Entelurus aequoreus. Next base: position 26,096,851 of record NC_084742.1, on the reverse strand, counting down.
GAATGATTGACTATTAGGAGGACCAATAGTCAACATGATCCACCCAGAAATAAATAAAACAAATGGCTTATCGATAAGCCATTTAAAAAAAATATTGTTTTAATATTTATTTATAATGTATCATTATTCTCCTACTCACCTTTCCAGTAGAGGCCTCTCTCCTCTCACTTTCTGTGCTCCTCTGCCCTGACTCCTACAGGTCAATAGGGGTTGTGGAGTGATTATTATTATTATTATCTACTGATGATAGTCATACGTGAATGAGCTCAGCTCCTGTTCTCCTCCATGTGTAAAGTGAGGAACACAGCTGATGCTCCAGAAGGAAGTAACCCCAAAGATAGCAAATGGTAAAAAAAGAGTGCACATTTAACTTTATAAATAACCAGGACTTCATTATGCATTTCAGGCTAACTAGCTAACTAAGTAGCAGCATTGTTTTAGAGCGGGAATTTAACTTTTTGTCAAACACAGACCTGGTGTAAAGTGATGACTTTCTTGAAAAAGTTTCTTATGTCCATTTTGTATGCGTTCACGTTCTTGTTCTGCAATCTGCAGTGCTGTGTGCTAATGTGCTGCGTACACCTGCAGGACCGCAACTCCGCAAGCAAGGTCGCAGAGAAAATGCGGACTGGATTTTGAGTGATGTGGGCATTTTCTATATGAACTAAAGGGGCTCTCTACCTTATGCAGTAAGGGGAAACTGAGTGAATAATGACAGTTTATATGATTATTTATTTAAACTCATATTCGGGCCACTTTATAATGAATATGTCGGCATGTATTTGTAAAAAAATAAAAAAAATAAAAAAAATAAAAATAACTTTTTTTTAACACCAAATTATTTAGGGGGGCTTAAGAATATTTTAGGCGGGCTTGAGCCCCCCTAAAATAGGCCTAACAACGCCAATGATACGAACCATAGAAAGAAAACATTCGATCTAATCACTTTCGTGTCATTTATATACTGATATTATACTAGGAATTAATAGTATCAATATCTGGATCGATCACCCGTACTTTACATTGAAGCTGTAGTGGTTAGCTTCTTGTGTCGTCCTGCTTAGTGTGCGTGCGTGCGTTTGTTCGTGTGTGTGAGTGCTTAGCAATTAATTTTCCTCTCGTCCTCCAGTGATAATTTTGCTTAGAATAAAAAGTTTATTTTCTGCCATGTTGGTGAGGATTAGAATCTTAGAAGCGCCTTTGCACTGTGGATAGACAAGGCATTATTCGACGTTACAGCTTGCTGTCAAATACGAGCTGGGATTCTGGTCAGACATGCACCCCCCTGGAATGAATGCAACTCCTGCATGTGTGTAACAAGGAACATGGAAATATAATTGCGTCTCCCTGAACGTACATCCTTTCATTTGAGTACAATCGTTAGCCATGTAAACAGTGGGACACAGCTGCTGTAAAGTTCAGTTAAAAAAAGGCAATAGGACCACCCTAATCCGAGCCCATGACCGCAATTGGGACATGTCTATTTAAACAGAGCATTGCAGCCTATTACCACGTGTGCACACTTGTACAGAACAATTCAACTAATTTAGGAAGCTAAACCTGTTGTTCATGTGCAGTCACTCTTAACCTTTGAACCCTGCGACATACTGTTCAGTACCTCAGCCATCTTTTGATGGATTTCTTTCCAAATCAATATGTTTATTGCTTTTTGCATGCAGGACAATGAACATCCCATGACAAAATTGAACTTTGCAAGTAAAATGTAGTCCAGATTTCCCCGTGATAGCCATGACATGGGCACCTGCAAAATCCTGCACCCTTCTACATTGGTATTCAGGAGAGTTTTGCTGGAATTAGATGTGTAAAGTGTGTAATGTGAAAGATCCATGACTACCCCCTCCCACCCACTGCCCAGCATGTACATCTTCTTGCACAGCAGAGGGGAAGCATAATAGACAGAGGTGGAGAGGGGAACATGGCAGCGGCAGAGAGATAAGAACTTGTAAGTGCTCTTCCTTCTATTATCCATGCCCGGCACTCACTGCTATCACCTGCTCAATGCATGTGTGTGTGTTCTAAATAGAACTCTGCGTTCGTAGTAGACTTTGATATCCAGGTATTTATTTGAAGAATGGAATCGAGTCAATACTATGACTGACTTCCATTTTTAGGCTTAGGCTTGGACTTCCTTTTTATTGTCATTCAAATTTGAACTTTACAGTACAGATAAGAACGAAATTTCATTTCATTTGCTCATTTGCTCATGAGAGAGTAAGATTACCTCCACTTACATTTGAGCAGGGATCATCTCATTATCCTCTCGATGCAGGCGGAAGCAACGTATCGATCCTCACCTTGCAACTTGAGGCTGCGCGGACGGCCGGGCAACAAAGGGGATGTAATGTTGAGCCTCCTGTCTGCACTGTTCATCCTCCGCCCGTAAGATAGGCATGTGGCATGGAGCTATCAGGGGTCACGTGACACATGGGGGAAAAAATAGAATTTGGAGACGCTGGGTTCACTTTGATATAAAAACAATGGTGGAAACGTGGTTAAATAGCCCAGTGGAGAGACTCCCTCAGCCCTCTCCAATTTTAATTCCCATCTGTGGGAAGAAGTCCTTCATTCCACTTGAAATAATACATGAGTCGTCCGCCATAGACACGCCTGTGTTAATCTTTCATGCCCGTCCCTTTTCAAGGGACTATTTTATGTCAATCAACGTCCTGACATTAAAGCTCACTTTCATATCCCTTCCCTGTTTTAGCCCATCAAAATTATTAACAGGCTGCAAACCATGGAGGGGCGTCGTCCCAAAGGGTTTTAGAGGTCTACTTTGAAGGCAGGGATGTGTGTGTATGGCAAAGATTATGTTATATTTTCTGCTTCTCGTTGAAATATGCATCTCTGAGTGCCTTCTGTCCCGAACTTGAAAGGGGCAGCACATGGCTTTTAGTTGTGTGCCACTTCTAATTCTCTTTCCTCTCCAATGGTGTATTAATATACATGCACTCCAAAATTAGTGCCACTCAAAAGGCCCTTTTTTATTTTTTTACTGGAGCGGGTCTGTGACTGTCTACATTTTGAAATAAAGTACAACGTTTTACTTTTAGGGGCAAGGAGGGGCGATGTTCTTTTTAGACAAATCACCATTAGGTCATTGGAGTGATGCAATGCATGGCAACATCCTAAAATGGTGGTCACCTACAGGCCTTCTTAAACTGCTCGATCCAAATTTTCTTTGCTTTTCTTCCCTGTGTGTATCTTTAGCCCTGTTTATGTTTGATATGAATATCTTATACTGTATGAGTGCCCGTTCGAGGTTTGCCTTGCACTTTTATACACCATGCATATTTACCCAAGGCTGCCTCCCTGTCAGTTGGTTGCCTCGCACAGACCCTGACGAGTGTTGTCCACCTCCTCTTTGCACACACACACATGCACACGGCGCCATAGTTCCGTGACTAAGTCCAACTTGCTTATTGCCCATTCCTCTCGCTGCAGTAAGTTTTCAGTGCCGGTGCCAAGGTGCCGTTATAGATCCAATATGATTTTTTCCCTCTGTACTCACAATGCCATGAGAGAGAAGAATTTTAAGTCATGCGTTAGTTGATGGTTGAATCAATTATGCTGAGTCATAATAACCTTCCTGCTCAGAGTCTGACATCCCAGTTGTTTATGTATAATTGCTTCATGATAGCAGCGCCTTTTCGAGTGCATCGTGCAACACATTTTTAATCGCAGATGCATATCTTGAATGTCATCTGATTCTAAGCCTGCTATTGTTATGCGATACTGTAAGAGTCTACAAAGTTAGGATTGGGAAATAAAACATACATATTTTTTTTTTTTTTTTTTTTTTTAATAATTTCCTGCCCAGCTTCTCGGGCAAATCATATAGCAGATGTAAATGCCCATATCGGCTGTTCAGATTTACTTTACAAAAGAGAAGTGTAGGATACTTCTCTTGTTGCCTTACTTGTATTTTGACTTTATTAAATGTATTTATATTATCATTTGGTGCAGCCGGGCCGGAGCAGGAGGGGATAGAAAGAGAGAAAAAGGAAGACAGAGGGGGAAATTGTGGGGACAAGAGGGGGATTAGACAGAGAGACAAAAACAACAACAGCAAACACAACAACAACAACAGAGCAACATCAGCAAATATGACATGTACAAATATGATGGTAAAAGTAATAGCAAATAAGCAGTTAGCGAAAATTTCAAAAAAAAAAAATACAGAAATGACAAAGAGCATTATTACACTAAAAATGGAGCAATATGAATACCAATAGAAATAGTGCTATTGATAATAAACAATACCAGTACTTTACCTTTATTATCAACAATACAATTGTTCAAATGCAACAATACATATACGTAATGATAACTTGAGATACGAAAGAATGCAGAAAAATGGAGGGGAAGAAAGAGAAGCAACCTTAACCTTGTAGATTGTTATAGTAACAATAGGTTAAGCTTTGTCAGTGTGCCATGTGTTATACCCAGTTTACCCTAGGGCAACAACGTTAATATATGTTTGATGAAACGTGATTATGTGCATGAGTGTATGTGTGCATATGTACTTGTATATGTACAGTATGTGTATGTGTGCTTGTACAGTGAATGTATATGTACAGTATGTGTATATGTGTGTACAGCGAATGTATATGTAGGTAGGGGAATAAATAAATAAAATAAATAAATACATAATAATAATAATAATAATATTAATAAAATATATTAAAAAAAAAAAAAAAAAAAAAGGGAAAAAAATAAATAATTAAATCTATTTATTAAAAAAAAATAAAAAAAAAATAAATAAAAAAAGAATTAAAAGAAGATCACAGACATGCTGACACACAAGGTCGCTACCCCAACAACTGGCCGACTCGCAGCACCTCGGAATACCCTGCAGCACCAAGCCACCACAGTAGACGCAGGGACCAGACCCAGCAGGCCCCAACCAAGACGGGCACCCGGAAGGGATGGACGGCGGGACCCAGGAGCTCCAGACACGCAGTCCGGATGCAGTAGCCTGAGGCGCCGACCCCCACCCGACAGGCAGGCCCAGAACGTACCCCCAGAAATTTACATACATATATATATATACATACACATAAACATACACATGTACACATACACACACATACACATGCATACACATACACATATATATATACATACATACATACATACATACATACACATACATATACACAGTTTGTCAGCCCCGACAACCACCACGCGCACACGCTGCCACCAGTCACAACATCAGCCACCCCCCTGCACCAGACCCAGCAGCCACGGGCGCCCACACCACAAACAAACGGCAGCAGAAACAGCAGCCACAACACCCCCAGACAGCCAGCACCACCCAATCAAATCAAAGCGATCAAAAAAAAAAAAAAAAAAAAAAAAATTAATAAAAGCCTGGCAGGCCACCAGAACGCAGTCCCCGGAATCCGCGCCGGCCGACGAGGCAATGAGGGGTGCGCCGAACCCCAACCCCCCCACATGCATGTGTACAAGGCCCCCAGAGTGTCTACTGTGTAGTTAAAATTAGGAGGTCAGCCATTACAGCCGACCTCCAGTCCCTATTGATGCGTGTACTGTAGCGTGAGTGAGATATGTATGCTTGTGGGAACTAATAATGCGATTAAAATTGGGGGACATCAAGGTCTTGGTGGGTCCCAACCAAGCCGAGCCCTCCAAATCCTAAGTGTCTAATATGCAGCTAAGATTGAGGGATGGACGAGCAGGGGACAAGACAGGAGGACCGGAGCCCCATAGGAGGCATCCTCAACCCCCCGCCATGCCTCCCCGCAGGACAGCCCCCCAAAGTCCTATATTTGTGTGACTCTGTGTGCTATAAGTAGGAGGAGTAGAGGGCCCGGACATCCCCCCCAGTCCATGCGGCCGACAACCAGGAACTACGGCCAGGAAGCCCCCCCCCCCCCACGGCCCGTGACCCACACCAGACCACTTTAGCGTGACGTCACGCGAGCCCACCCCCCGCCAAACAAAGCCAGCCCCCGCCCGCCCCAACCCAACCACGCAGAGCCCATACCAGCAACCAAACGCAGAAAAACTGCACAGCCCCATGCCCAATGCAAACACTGCATCCCGGCCATCCACACAGCAACGCACCCATACGAGTTCCGGCCAGGGGATGGTGCCCCCCAACTGGGGAAGAAGTCAATGCACCCCGTCCGCACGCCAGCCCCCAAACCAGCCGGCAAGCCAACGCCAGCCATCCCCCACAACCGCACAGATACCAGCCACAGTCCCCCAACCACTCCAACCCAACACAGCGACGCCAACCGCCGGCAGTACCACAGCAACCATCACCACCACCGCCCGTCCGCAGTACAAACACCCGCGGCCGCCGAAACCTGAAACAAACAAAAAAAAAACCTACCCCGTAAACCACAACAACGCACACCCCCAGCTACCACAGAGGCCGCCAACCCACCTACCCCAACTCATCCACATACAGGCCAATCGATCCACCGGACATCCACACCCATACACACACCTACACATACATACACACATACACACATACATACACACATACACATATACATACATATATGTATATACACATACATACACATACACACATGCATGCATATACACATACACACACACACACATATATACACCTACATACATATACATATGCACACATATACACACACATACATACACTAAAACAAAACAAAAACAAAAACAAAAAATATAAAAAATTAAAATTAAAATAATAAATAAAATAAAATAAACCCTTTAAATAAAATAAAATAAAAATAAACATGAGGCCTGGTTGCCAACAGTGTCCAGCGCCACCAAACCCCGCAGCCATACCCGCACGTCCAGGCCCCACCACCCACCAGGCACCCCATCCGGCAAAAAGCCATAAGGGCCCAGCCCCGCACCCACAGCCGGCATGCCATGGCATCTCTGCAGGCCTGGTGCCGCGATCAGCAATGCACACCGGGGCAGCGACACACACACATGTACCTACATACATACACACAGATTCCACCATACATACATACATACAAACATACAAACACACACACACACACACACACACACACACACACACACACACACACACACACACACACACACACACACACACACACACACACGCACCTATATATACATGTATATAATTTAACAGAATAAATACAATTTATTAAAGAGATAATTTAAAAAAAAAATATATATATATATATAAATAAAATTAATAAATAAATAAGGGCGGAGTAAAACACAGGAGGGAGACCCCCGCAGGGCAGTCGGGCAGCACCGCCGGGGCCCCAACAAGGGAGGAAAGCAGCCCCCCCAACCCGGCACCAGGCGGGCCCGCACAGCCGCAACGTAGGGCGACCCCGGGCAGACCCCGCCCCGCGCCCCAGGGGAAGGAGGAAGCCCACGGACACCCGAAGCCAGAGGGGCACGAGCCGACCCCCGCCCGACAGCGGCAAGGCCCCGGCCCCACGGGCGCAACCCCCCGCCCAACCACCCACGAGAGGGGCAGCCCCCCACCCAACCCAAGGCGGCCACCCCCAACAGCTCCACCCGCACCCCAACCCCAGCCCAGGCACCCCCATCCACCCCCAGCCCCCAGACCACCCACGGATCGGCCCGCCAGGCCGGCACCAGGGAACACACCCCAGGCCCACCCGACCCCGCGGCACACGGCCCCCCCCAGCACCCACGACCCCCCACCCACGGAGCAAGACCCCCGGGACAGAGCCCCAGACCCGGCCCCCATGGGAATCAGGTCAGGAAATCAATTAGCGGTGCCCAAAGAGATCTGAATTCTGTCAGTTGTTGTTTTGATTCAGCAGACATTCTTTCCATAACTACATAATCTAATAAAATGTTTTTGTAAAGGTTTATACATAAATTATTTTTTGATTTCCAATTCATGAGAATAGTTTTCTTGGCGATGCCTATTGCATTTATAAGGAGGTATGTTTTGTTTATATCAAAGTCAGTTGCGGAGAGATCACCCAACAGGCAGAGTGCGGGGGAGATGGGAATAGGAATCTCTAACGCTAATGATAGGTTCTCGCACACTCCAAGCCAAAAGTTACTCACGGGAGCACAGGACCACATTGAGTGTAAGTAGTTATCTACCTTATTATCTGAGCAGTGTACACAAATGTTAAAGTCGGCTAAACCCATTTTATACATTCTTAGACCGGTGTAATGTATTCTGTAAAGTATTTTGAGCTGAATCAGTCGTAAATTTGGATTCTTAATCAAACGAGAAGTATTGAGGCATATTTGTTTCCAGAATTCTGGGTCAAGGCTTGTGGATACGTGCCATTTGGAAGTTGGGATACTTATTGTGTTATCTATTTTTGATAAGAGAGCATATAATTTGGATAAAGCTTTGGGGGCAGATGTTTTGAAGAATTTAACGGTCGTAGGATTACTTTCCCATGTTGTTTTGTTGAATCTTGCGCTAATTACAGATTTGATTTGTATATATTCTAGGAATTTATTAGGATTGATTGCATATTGTGTTATTAAACTTTTAAAAGAGATACAACTGTTTGCATTGATGATATCCCCAAGACATCTGACTCCTTTATCATACCATGTTGGAAAGTTCAATGGCTTCTTGTTTAAAAGAAAATCAGGATTATTCCAAATAGGCGTAAATTGACAGGGAGTGAGCGGGGATCCAGTTATTTTCAAAAACTCACACCAAGCTGTTAAGGTAATGCGTATATTAATACTTTTGAAGCAGTTGTGTTTTCGGAGAATTTGGCTAATAAAGGGCAAGTTAGAAATTGGGATCTCCTGGCTAAGTGATTGTTCAATCTCTAACCATAAACTATCTAATAAAGTGGGATTGGTCCATTTTAGTATATATTGTAGTTTATTTGCAAGGAAGTAATATGAAAAGTTTGGGAGTTCTAGACCCCCGTATTCTTTTGGTTTTTGTAAAGTTTTAAGGCTGATTCGTGCTGGTTTACTCTTCCAAAGAAACTGATTGATGTGTGAGTCTAGTGATTTAAACCAGATTTGTGAAGGTTTGGTTGGAATCATTGAAAAGAGATAATTAACCCTAGGCAAGACCATCATTTTCACGGTAGAAACCCTTCCCATAAGTGAGATTGGCAGTGCTTTCCAACGCGCCAGATCATCCTCAATCAATTTTAAAATTGGGGAGTAATTCAAGCGATTCAGATCTGACAATGTGGAGGAAATATTGATTCCCAGGTATTTAATGTTCCCTTTATGCAGTGGAATCGATGAGGTGCTCTGGAAGTCAAAATTTATTGGTAACACAGTAGATTTGGACCAGTTGATTGAGTAATCTGAAATAGAACTGAATTTATTGATAAGTGAGATTGTATCTTGAAGAGAAGAATGTGGATTTTGTAAGAAAAGTAATACATCATCAGCATAAAGGCTTATTTTATGATGAACGGTTGCGGTATGGATGCCTTTAATATTTGCATGCTGTCGAATTGCGGTTGCAAGAGGTTCAATAAATATAAATAAAGTGGACACCCTTGCCTTGTGCCCCTCATAAGATTAAACCTTGGGGAGATTTGGCTATTCGTTCTAACCGAGGCTGTAGGGAAACTATATAGGACCTTGATCCATTCTATAAATGAGTCTCCAAATCCAAATTTCTGTAGAGTAGCTAAAAGAAAATTCCAATTCACTCTATCAAATGCTTTTTCAGCATCTAATGAAACAACAGCTGTTTTTAAATTATGAATAACAGAATAGTCTATCACATTGAGTAGACGGCGGACATTGTTGGACGATTGTCTCTCTTTGATGAAACCTGTTTGATCAGGATGTACTATATATGGAGTGACTTTTTCTAATCTTTGAGCTAATACTTTGCAGATAATTTTAAGATCAGCATTAATCAGGGAGATTGGCCAGTAACTGGATGGAAGTGTTGGGTCTTTATCAGGTTTTAGCAAGAGACTGATTGTGGCAGAGTTCATATTTGGAGGAAGGAATGAGTTTTCTTTAATCTCTAAAGCCATTTTTGTAAATATCGGAGCTAGCAGTGACCAGAATGTTTTGTAGAACTCCACAGGGAACCCATCAGGCCCTGGTGCTTTATTGTTTGGCATCTGTTGAAGAGCATCGTGAAGTTCATCTACAGAAATAGCAAGATCTAAATTTGATACCTGCCTCGTATTTAATTTAGGTAAGTCTATACCATTGAGAGATTTCTCAATGTCTGAAAGAGATGGGTCAATCTGGGGTGTATACAAGTTTCTGTAAAAGTCTCTAAATATGGAGTTAATTTCCTCAGGAACGTGAGTAATGTTCCCAGCTGAATCCTTAATGGATGGTATGGAGTTTTTTTCTTTGTTTAATTTTAGTTGGTTAGCCAAATATTTGCTTGGTTTATTGTCATGTTCAAATTTATCTAAGCGTAACCTCTGGAGCAGGAATTGAGTTTTCTTATCAATTATTTCTCTTAAATCTAATTTGAGTTTTCTCAGTTCATTCAGAGTATGTTCATTTTGTGAGTTCGCATAAGCTATTTCTAATATTTTTATTTCATTTTCAAGTTCTTGCTCTAGTAAACGTTCCTTTTTTTTCTTGTATGATGAATAAGAAATTATTTTTCCTCGCATAACTACTTTTGCGGCCTCCCAGAGAATGCACGCCGTGATTTCTGGTTGATCATTAAAATCTAAAAAATCTGTCCATTCTTTCTCAAAATAGTTGAGGAAGTCTGGGTCCTTTAGTAATGATGTATTAAGTCTCCATTGTTTTATAGGTGCAGTTATAGTTTTGTTAGTGAGGGAAAGTTGAGACAGGTGCATGGTCACTGATGATGATAGGATGAATGTGAATGTTTGCGATATCAGATAAAATTGAGCTACTAATTAAAAAGTAATCTATGCGAGAGAATGAGTGGTGAACTGGGGAAAAATAAGTGTATTCCCTAAGAGTGTGGTGATAAGAACGCCAGGCATCGCAAAGACCATAATCGTTCATATATTGGTTAAGTATTACCACTGATTGAGACTCACGGTGACTCCCAGTCACTCTGGACCGATCTATATTTGGATTAAATACTAAGTTGAGGTCCCCTCCTAGAATCAAGCAGTGGTTTGAGTGAGGAGAAAGTGAAGAGAAGAAAGTGTGAAAAAAGGAGGGGTCATCAACATTTGGACCATAAATGTTGGCGATACATAAGTTTCTCCCGTCAACAAAAATATTAAGATGGTTGATCTTGAACTGGGTAAGAAGCTACTCAACCAACAGGAAGCAATATGTGGAGATATGAAAACAAATGTCTACAGAGTTGAAAGTATATTGTGGCGTACCTCAAGGATCAAAACTGGGAACCAAATTGTTCAATCGTTATACAAACGACATTTGTAAAGTTACAAAGGACTGAAAGTTAGTATCATTTGGAGGTGGGGCGGTAAAAGGTAGACTCCGATTGGCTGTTCAGCTGTGTCTTTTTTTTATGCTTTGCAGCGGAATCTGAGTAAATGTGACATCGCACACGTGTTATAATTACGACGTTTAGCTGGACAAAAAAAAGTACCGATAGCTGTATCATTAGTTCAGAATTTTAACGGTCCTCTTGGAACGACCCAATTAGAAACCGGTACCAGAAAATACTGGGTATTTTAGTTTTTTAAGTGCAACAATCTTGACTGAAGTGGTGAAGTTGTATTTTCATTTGCACTTCAATTTTATTGACAGTTTAGTTAAGAAACATTAATTATTATTTTAGTCTATTTATTTTAGCACAACCTAATTGTATGTGAATTGTGTCTTTTATTTATGAGTCCCTTCTTATGCAGTATATTTGGTTAGTACTTATTTTTATAATCAGCCTGATCTAAATCTAATGTTTATGTGTTCCACAAATAATACTGTTTGTGATAAACACATGGTTTCATATCATTTGACATGGTTGCAAACTGTAAGTAGGTTAGATATAATTAATGAACACGATTAAAATCAGGAGCAAGATTACTACCGGTAATTCTGTGTTAATATTTGAGTGGGCCCCGAGGTTAAAAAGGTTAAGAACCCTTATTAATTTATTGTAGATGTCCCAAGATGCATTAAGAGGAACATCCGGTGTGAAAATAAAGCAAAACAAATCATGGAATTGACTTGTTGTGGGAAAAGCCTATAATCAACCACTACACTACAATTGAATTAATTTGATTGGTTAATTTAGCCTCATCCGTCTTTAAACACGTTATATTATTTCTCTTAGTTCTCTGGTGCCGGTTTCACTGCAACAGGCCAAAAAAAGGCCAACAGGCTGTGAGAAAGGTGCTCGTCTTACAGGTTCGGGGGGTTCTTGCCACCGCTGCTTAAGCCCTCACACCTCAGGCCAACCTGATTAGACCCTCTGCCTTGTTTCCGTCCACGTCCTCTTTATTAGCTAATAGGTTTAGCGCTCTCTGGGGACTGCCCGCTCAATCCTGCATGCACTGCTCACCGTCATCCTCTCGTTTGCCTCGTTAGTCCTCGCGTGTTCAGAATTTCACTTATGGCCCCGTTTTTGTTCTTAAGATTCATGTTTGAACGCCATGGTGAGCCATTTCGTTTTTGACCCGAGCTCCTAAACAAAGCCGATCGTGCACATTATATCCACTCAATTTAAAGCGGATTAATTATTCATGCTGTTGCTGCTCTGCATTTAGGGACCCTTCTCCTTCTTGCACTTTGTGTTTGTCTGTTTTTCCCCTCCCCGCCCGCGTGCTACAAACACACACTCCGAGAAGAAGGGCAAGTTTTATTACTGCTTTGCTACTACTGCTGGGCGTGGAGTCATAAAAGCAGACGGCATCAGGCCTGACTTATCACTTGCAGTATAAACATAATAACTGCACAGCGATGCTGCATTACACTGTAATTGACCCTTTCTCATCTGCAAAATTGAGACCATCATTTCCAGCTCATGTGTGGCCAAACCTTTGTGTGGGTGATCAAATACATGAATACGTACACATGGCTCTGACTTCATAAAGGCCACTTTGAGCTTAATTTGTGTGGTAGCATCGGCTTGTGTTGAAGTTCTCCTCTGCCAAATATTTGCCATGTCTGCGTTTTATGTCGTAATAGCGGCGCCAGAAAAAAAATTCCTGAAAAAGTGTTTTTTGACTGTACCAATTGGTAGGATGAATTACTAACGAGCATGGCGAATAAAACATGTCTCCTTTTGTATTCTACACAAATGTTATGTAATCAGGTTTATTGTGTTATTGTTGGTGGTAAGAACTTATGTGAATAATGTTAACATTTTACCCAAAGTCAGCTAGTATAGGCTCCAGTGTAATCTTGGCCCTAATAAGGAAAAAACGTATAAAAAATGGATGAATAAAATCAGGAAATATTTCAAGGATAAATGGATAAAACATGTTATGATGGGTCATGGCGGCGTGACTCCAAGATGCAGACACTGCAGGCGAAGTGCAGGTAAAAGATGATTTAATGCAAGTAGGGTCATCACGGTTATAGGTCAATTGATGCCCCATGCATGAGTGACAAGTCATCGCAAGCATTCAAAATACTGATCTGTTATCGTTATTCATTTTTAAGAAAACATTCTATTAGGAATGACAATCATACAACAACTCATGATTCAATTCGATTTTATTTTTGATTCAAACCGCTTCTCGTAATTTATATTAAATTTATCATACAAATTAAAACCAAAACCTTTTCAAAAATGGTTACAGTTTAAAAAAAACTCCTCTTGGTTGCTGACATATGATGTATATGCGCAGCAAGTAAGTGCGGTGGTGGCCTAAAAAACGTCTTTTAAAAAACTGTTTCTTAAAAAAAAATGTTGATTGATTTTTGAAAATTCTTAATCGATTTAGAATCAGAATACATAAAAACTGAAACTCTATTTTTTTAACACTCTTACTGTATTTTCCAAGTAAGTGTACAGAGTTTAATTTGATTTTTTATCATTTAAATTTGTTTTTTTTCTGGTAGATTCTGCAATTTGACACACCCGAGGCAGTTGCCTGTGTTGCGTGTTCTGAATGCAATACAGAGGAGTTAGTCCAAACGTTGACAAGTCAGTCAAACACAGGTGAATCAAAATACACACAACTAGACGTGCAAAGCACCTGCAGAATGCAGGACAAAAACTCACAGTATGAGCACAAACACACACTTTGGATAATAAATCAGCAATGTCCATAGGACTGCTGGCATAAGACGCCTGCTGATTGTCTACCAGGCACAGGTGTGTCTCCCGATTGTCAATTAGAAACAGAGAAAGGTAACCTTCTCAACTCACACACTGCTGAGACGCTAACACAAACAGTCAATAATGAATGAGGCCGTTGGCCTAAGTAGCTTCTTATTTGCCAACCAGGAACAGGTGAGGGGACTAGCGCTCAGACCAGAGGTGAAGTGGCAGAATATGGATGCACACAGGAAGTAGAAACAAGGAAGTAGTGGTGCTGGAACAAAAATAATGCCAAATAAAGGGCGATAATACATATTAGTCCAGGGTTTCCCCTTAATCTAACTGAATGTAGCGCACCGCCGCAGCATTTTCATTACCACCACACCTTGAAAATACGTTTTTTTGGTTGTTCTTTTTACGTGAAAACAAATTAATGTATTGTATCCCCCAGGAGAAATCACACACATTCCGATGCTGTTTTTAACTTTTATTGCCAATCTTATGCTAATTAACAATACAATCACAACAGGTTTTACCTCCCGTGCAAACACTTTTGTCTTCGTGCTTTCCCTGGCACACAACAACACTTCCTTGTTCTCCGCCAATCCGCTTTCAGGCATGGACGGTGTGTTTGTGATGATGGGAAAAATTAACATCAAATGAAAACCACACAAACATTAAACATTACCACCAGCAGGTCATTACAGTATTGTGTGTGTGTGTATATATATATATATATATATATATATATATCATACATACATACAGGGTTTCCCGCAGCGCTTTATTGTTAAGGCGGCCACCTTAACAACAAAGAGCCATCGCCTAAACTAAAGTCTTAACAAGGTGCTCCGCTTAGTTCTGCCTCTGTCAGTATGTCTCTGCAGCACCCAGCATTGTCCCACCCACAGAACCATCTGATTGGTTACACGCAGAGCGGTAACAGCCAATCAGCAGTGCGTATTCAGAGCGCATGGAGTCTGCGCTCACGACAGAAGCAGGCAGAGAGGAGAGACTGTGTGGTGAGCAGATAGGTGTTTAGCAGGTGAGCATAAGGCAGCGGACCCTCTCCAAATGATAATAAACACCTCAACTACTAGTAACATCAATATGAGCACGTTGACGTTCTAGAAAAATAAGCTGCAGCTCAGCTCGCTCGCAGTCCTTGAGGTGAAGGCTAATTAGCTTTTAGCGTAACGTTAGCTCATTTTGCGGTGTGTGTGTGTGTGCGTGCGTGTGTGTGTTACAAACAGCAAAGCCCTGTCTGTCTGAGAGAAAGACTAGAAAGACTTATTGACCTACAGTTAACAATTAAGTTATTCCACTTGACCTTTTTCTGTGTTGATTGAGCTGTGTTGAAGCAGCAAAAAACATTATGTTAAATGGAGAGTTCCCTGACACTGTCTCTGTTAGTTGATATAATAATGTAACTGCATCATAAAGCCTACATGAACTCCATGGTGTTCAGGGATGAATAGTCGCTCCTATTGCTATTGTACTATTTTTTCAGCTATAGTTATATTAATCATTAGTAATGTAGCAGCCTAGTTTTGAATATCAGGGTCCCTGCTATCACATATTGATAAAAATATAACATTTACACAATAAAAATCAGCTAATGGCTCCCAAAAGCTGTAATAAATTAAGCATGATGAGTTGAACATATGTCAGCATATGGCATAATAATGACATACTTAGTATCTCAGGTAACTAGGACGGTTTTGTTTTTACTTTACGGAAAAAATATCGAGATATATATTGTATATCGCCATTCAGCAAATGGAACGGAAAACACAACCAAAAATTGTAGGCTTCTACACGCGACAAAGCCGGCCTACTTCACCGCAGTCTGTAGTTTATTGCCCCCCAGGCTGTGGTGGCAGCGACGAGGTGGAGACGTGATGGTGACAGGCCGAGTTACACCGATCCTTACACCCACCCACCCCCTTCCCGGTCTGTCTACCGGAGAGACACCACCTTAACCAACACATTTTCACATATATATAGGGGGCGGCATGGCGTAGTGGGTAGAGCGCCCGTGTCAGAAACCTGAGGGTTGCAGGTTCGCTCCCCACCTCTTACCATGCCGTTGTGTCCTTGGGCAGGACACTTCACCCTTGCCCCCGGTGCCGCTCACACTGGTGAATGAATGTTGAACGAATGATAGGTGGTGGTCGGAGGGGCCGTAGGCGCAAAATTGGCAGCCACGCTTCCGTCAGTCTACCCCAGGGCAGCTGTGGCTACGAAAGTAGCTTACCACCACCAGGTGTGAATGAATGATGGGTTTTTAACATGTAAAGCGACTTTGGGTACTTAGAAAAGCGCTATATAAATCCCAGTTATTATTATTATTATTATATATATATATATTACAGTTGTGCTCATAAGTTTACATACCCTGGGAGAATTTATGATTTCTTGGCCAGTCTTCAGAGAATATGAATGATAACACAAAAACCTTTCTTCCACTCATGCTTAATGGTTGTGTGAAGCTATTTATTGGCAAACAACTGTTTACACTTTTTAAATCAAAATGACAAAAGAAAGTACCCAAATGACCCTGATCAAAAGTTTACATACCCCAGTGACTTTGATCTGATAACATGCACAAAAGTTGACACAAACAAGTTTGAATGGCTAATCAAGGTTCCAATCCTCACCTGTGACATGTTTGTTTGTAATTAATGTGTGTGTATAAAAGGTCAGTGAGTTTCTGGGCTTCTGACAGACCATTGCATCTTTCATCCAGTGCTGCACAGATGTTTCTGGATTCTGAGTCATGGGGAAGGCAAAATAATTGTCAAAGGATCTGCGAGAAAAGGTAATTGAACTGCATAAAACAGGAAAGGGGTATAAAAAGATATCCAAGGAATTGAGAATGCCAATCAGCTGTGTTCAAATGCTGATTAAGAAGTGGAAAATGAGGGATTCAGGTAGACCAGCAAAGATTTCAGCCACAACAGCCAGGAAAATTGTTCGAGATGCAATGAAAAATCCACAAATAAATTCAGCTGGAATACAGGACTCTCTGAAAAATTGTGGTGTGGCTGTTTCAAGATGCGCAATAAGGAGGCACTTGAACAAAAATTAGCTGCATGGTCGAGTCGCCAGAAGAAAGCCATCACTCTAAATTACTTTGTTCAAGAAGTTTTGAGGCTTGTCTCTGTGCTGTTTGGCGTAATGTAAGCGGGATACTTTGACATTTGCGCAGAAATGGCTTTCTTCTGACCACTTGACATGTTTCACCGGACATGTCCTCTTTTGCTAGCATGCTAGCAGCTAACGGGCTACGATAGACTGACCATACGTCCTCTTTTCACCGGGCATGTCTTCTTTTGCGTAGCTGTCAGGGCGGAGTTTCATAAATGCCTCAAATGTCCGGCATTTTGAGTATTGTTTACACAAGGTGCAGTACGCTACTTAATATGTCCGTGTGGAAACTCGTTCAGTACACCTCCGCACCGATCCGGAACGGTTCGATACAAATACACGTACCGTTACACCCCTATTATTTTGATTGTTGTTTCTCAGCTGTTTGTAAATGTTGCAGTTTATAAATAAAGGTAAAAAAAAAAACGGAGCCTCGGCGCATGCGCATAGCATAGATCCAACGAATCGATGACTAAATTAATAGCCAACTATTTTTATAATCGATTTAATCGATTAGTTGTTGCAGCCTTTATATATATATATATATATATATATATATATATATATATATATATATATATATATATATATATATATATATATATATATATATATATATATATATATATATATATATATATATATATATATATATTTTTTTTTAATTTTTTTATTTTTTAAACCTGTCCTGTGCGTATGGTACTATACCGACATCATGTGCGCTGTACATCACCATGTGTAGATCATTCTCTCAATATACAATCTTTGGTCATGTACAGCCCGCTACAACACCAACAACGTAACGCAAAGAATTCCACTTTTACTTTAAACATTATCCCATCCGAAATGTGCTGTCAACATAACTTTAACATCATTTTGCGTGAAGAATCACATCAAAATGTAAATTATTAAAAGATAAGGAACTTCATATTATATTTTACCCCAAATGTATTCTTGGCCACTGATTAAAATATGAAGGCAACATTTCCTCCATTACTTCCGGTGGCCTGTGGCGGACATCATTAGTACTTGCATTGCAAAGCTGAAGATCTTGGGTTCAAACCCTGGTTGTGGTTGAACATTTTGTATGTTTTTAAAATCCATGTTTTAATGATGTTAAAATCATCAGTTACAAAATCATGCTGATTATCAAATATATTCGATGAGTGATAAATAGTTATAGCTCAATTACAGCTTTTGTTATTCTGGAAATTCAATCAATCAATCAATGTTTATTTATAAAGCCCTAAATCACAAGTGTCTCAAAGGGCTGTACAAGCCACAACGACATCCTCAGTACAGAGCCCACATACGGGCAAGGAAAACTCACCCGATGCTCAATATGTTGCTCAAGGTAATATAATTTCAGCCTTTCAAAGTTCCTCTTTGGACAACCAATTTTTGACCTCAGTATTTGTCAAATCCTCTATGGCCCTGCTTGTTGCATAACAAATACATTGGTGAAGAAAAAAATAAGTTGCTGTTATTGCGCAAAAATAAAAAGGAGGGCTCAATGCGATATATAGATCTTCTGTAGGTAAAAAGCTCAGTGGGAGAGAGTGTCAGGAGAGCACTGGTGTAGCGCGTCTTAGGCACACTCTGATCATAGAGTGCGTGGCTGTTGTGGGATCAAAGGCTTTGTCAGTCAAAGCCCCTTAACTCTGTCTCAGCTTCTCTGGGAGGCTTGGACGTAGAATAATTCATGACCGGGGGTGCTCCGGATGAGACTGCACATCTGGGGTCAGCGGGTCCCAGATTCTCTCCTTATCAAGCCCCAGCCTCCCTTGCATGGAGATGAGAGGTCGTAGGGTCTTGGCTCCTCGTCACCGCCTGTATTATGTGCTCCGACAAACCCAGTGCTGTTTTTCACACCGCCATGCAGCGTTTGGCATAGGTGGCATGTTTCGCATGTTATTGGAGGGCAGGTGGGTGGATTGTTGGCACACCATGTGTTGCACATCCTCGCCAGTGTGTTTGTATTTTTAGCTGTTTTGCATATGCCCCAACTAATCCTCCTCTGATGTAAACAGTTCAATCGCACTCATCTCGCAGATTCCAAGTTTCAAGCGGCATATGGTTGGAGCTCGCCGCAAGCTCGCATGAATATCATTCCATCTTCCTCTGGCAGTTGTGCCAGGGAAAGTAGAGGAGTAGTCGCCAAAGCAAACAGCCTGAGTTGGAATACAAATGTACCTTTTCTACCTTCTTAATGTTTTAGTGTCATGGTAAAACACAGCAGCATATGGTAGTGGATAATTTGTAATGGTTTAGTTCATTTGGAACACGCATTGAATCGCATGTTTACACTTCCACAGTTCAACAATAATAATAATTCAATCCTACCCCTTAGAAGTTACTGATTGGTTATTTCTGTTTTTGTCCATGTCCATATAAACACAGATACTTGATAAACGCATACTTATCCCTGCATTTAAGCCTCTTGTCCACACGCAGACGCATACTTTTGTCTTTAAAAACGCAGACTTTTACAAAGAATTCACAAACTCTCTGCTTAGCTTATGCGTGTACACGGCACAAACAGACTTGTGATGACGTCACTGTTGTGCGCTGTCATTTCCAAAGCTCAACAAGGCTGCCTTTAAACACACTGTAAGAGGACTTAATGTATGTTTGAACATAAACATTCTGCTCTTTTCACTCAACATTAATAAAGACACATCAAAATGGGCTTTGCGACACTCCCGCCGGCGCTAATGACTATCAGCTGTTTTGGATATAATCGTTGTCGAACCTCCACCTGATAGGACCACTTTGACAAGCAAGACTTTTTGCTCTGTCATAAGAAAGGGGCAACATTATCTTATGTTTTTAGTCTTTGTTTAATGACAAATCATGAATTTAACTTACGTGTCTTGTAGGGCTGTGAATCTTTGGGTGTCCCGCGATTCGATTCAATATCGATTCTTGGGGTCACGATTCGATTCAAAATCGATTTTTTTTCAATTCAACACGATTCTCGATTCAAAAACGTTTTTTTCCCGATTCAAAACGATTCTCTATTCATTCAATACAGCAGGATCTACCCCAGTCTGCTGACATGCAAGCAGAGTAGTAGATTTTTGTAAAAGGCTTTTATAATTGTAAATGACTGTTTTATCAACTGATTGCAATAATGTAAATTTGTTTTAACTATTAAATGAACCAAAAATATGACTTATTTTATCTTTGTGAAAATATTGGACACAGTGTGTTGTCAAGCTTATGAGATGCGATGCAAGTGTAAGCCACTGTGACACTATTGTTCATTTTTTTTATTTTTTATAAATTTCAAATGATAATGTCAACGAAGGATTTTTAATCACTGCTATGTTGAAATTGTAACTAATATTGATACTGTTGTTGATAATATTCACTTTTGTTTCACTACTTTTGGTTTGTTCTGTGTCGTGTTTGTGTCTCCTCTCAATTGCTCTGTTTATTGCAGTTCTGAGTGTTGCTGGGTCGGGTTTGGTTTTGGAATTGGATTGCATTGTTATGGTATTGCTGTGTATTGTTTTGTTGGATTGATTAATTAAAAAAAAAAGTTTTTAAATAATCCAAAAAATCCAAAAATAAATAAAAAAATCGATTTTTTAAAAATGAGAATCGATTCTGAATCACACAACGTGAGAATCGCGATTCGATTTCGAATCTATTTTTTTCCCACACCCCTAGTGTCTTGCTTCCATTTTTGTAGATGGAGCCAGGCGCTACCATGCTCGTACGTAAAAAGCAACCAAGCAACTAAAAAAAAGACAATGTAGTGTCCTCCTCGTAGTGTGTACTGATGTTAAAGACAATATACACTTCATTGCACATGTACCATATCACTATATCCGTGATTAAATGCTTTATAGTTTCCTTAAACATGCAAAATGGTTTCCTTGGCTCGTTAGTGCGTGCTGATTTTAGAAATAATGTACACTTCACTGCACATGTAATACATCACCATGTTGCTGAACACGTTCTAATTCTATGAGTGTTGGCTTTCAGCAGCACAGGTGTGCATTCGCCCTTTAATAATGTTCCCAGGGCTCTGTCTACGTGCAGGCTGGTTTTAAAGATAATGTACATCTCATTGTACATCTAAAGTCGATCAAAATAAACATAAAGGAGGTGTAATGCCACCAAGTCAGCTATTGCTGCTTTTTTCAGGCTTCCGATTGGACAAAATGTGCATGACAGCAGGTGTATGCGTTTAAGTGTAGACATAGACAGTTTTGAAACTACACTTGTGTGGATGGAGATTGTTTTAACCCCCAAATGTTTTTGAAACTCTCCGTGTTCGTGTGGTCATGTACATTATCTTTAAAACCAGCCTGCACGTACACAGAGCCCTGGGAAAAAGAGCGAATGCACGCCTGTGCTGCTGAAAGCCAACACTCATAGAATTAGAACGTGTTCAGCAACACGGTGATGTATTACATGTGCAGTGAAGTGTACATTATTTCCGAAATCAGCACCAACTAACGAGCCAAGGAAACCAATTTGCATGTTTAAGGGAATTATAAAGCATTTAATCGATATATTGATATGGTACATGTGTAATGAAGTGTATAGTGTAATGAAGTGTATACTTGTCTTTAACATCAGTACACACTACAAGGAGGATGCTAAATTTTTTTTTTTTTTAGTTGCTTGGTTGCTTTTTACGTACAAGAATGGAATCAAGACACGTAAGTTAACTTAATGATTTGTCAGTAAACAAGGACTAAAAACCTAAGATAATGTTGCCCCTTTCTCATGACGCACAGCAAAAAGTCTTGCTGGTCAAAGTTGTCCCATCAGGTGGAGGTTCGACAGCGATCGTATCCAAAACAGCAGACCGTAATTAGCGCCGGCGGGAGTGTTGCAATGCCCAATTTGATGTCTTTTTTTTATTAATGTTGAGTGAAAAGAGCAGCACGTTTACATTCAAACATACATTAAGTCCTCTTAAATAATAATAATAATAATAATAATGGATTAGATTTTATATCACACTTTTCTATCATTAGATACTCAAAGCGCTCACAGAGAAGTGGGAACCCATCATTCATTCACACCTGGTGGTGGTAAGTGTGTTTAAAGGCAGTGTTGTTGAGCTTGGAAATGACAGCGCCAAACTGTGATGTCATCTCAGGTCTCCATTTGTGCCGTGTACACGCATACGCTGAGCGGAGAGTTTTGGAACTCTACACTTTGGCCAGCTTTTGTAAAAGTCTGCGTTTTTAAAGACAAAAGTATGTGTCTGCGTGCGGACAAGAGGCCGAAACGCAGAGATAAGTATGCGTTTATTAAGTATCTGTGTTCGTGTGGACATGGCAAGAGTTTTTACATATATTTTTTAGTAGTAAACAATACATCGTACTTTATAGGTACATGTATAAATAATATATGCTAAATATTATCTTGATTCATTTAATAAAATGTTAGTGTGGATAAAATGGGGCGGTATAGCTCGGTTGGTAGAGTGGCCGTGCCAGCAACTAGAGGGTTCCAGGTTTAAACCCTGCTTCCGCCATCCTAGTCACTGCCATTGTGTCTTTGGGCAAGACACTTTACCCACCTGCTCCCAGTGCCACCCACACTTAGATATTGGGTTTCACTATGTAAAGCGCTTTGAGTCACTAGAGAAAAAGCACTATATAAATATAATTCACTTCACTTCACTTAAAATGTATTGTGTTAACTAAATTATGTTGTATATTTGCAAAGGACAGTGGACATTTTGCTGAACATTATGGCCTTTACGTTGAGACCAAATTAACCACTGAGGTATTGATTATACATCATATTAATGCAAGTGCACTCTTTCAAATGCAACAAACTTGTATTTCTCGTATATTTAAACATTGTAATTGGAACGTAAACTTTTAAATACCATATTCAGGTTGAACAAAACAAACAAATACAATAAGAAATACCCTTGTCTGTTTGGAAACAAATGCATTTGAATAAAAATCACAACCAGAAACAATAAAAGAGGTTCTGTCTCTGTTGGGGACGGCGTGGCGAAGTTGGGAGAGTGGCCGTGCCAGCAATCTGAGGGTTACTGGTTCAATCCCCAACTTCTACCATCCTAGTCACGTCCGTTGTGTCCTTGAGCAAGACACTTCGCCCTTGCTCCTGATAGGTTGTAGTTAGCGCCTTGCATGGCAGCTCCCGCCATCAGTATGTGAATGTTTACCATTTAACGAAGGGGTTGGAGATCCTCAATTATACACAACCAAAACAATAAGTAAAATGGCTAAATAAAGTTAGTGCAGGGGTCACCAACCTTTTTGAAACCAAGAGCTACTTCTTGGGTAGTGATTAATGCGAAGGGCTACCAGTTTGATACACACTTCAATAAATTGCTAGAAATAGCCAATTTGCTCAATTTACCTTTAACTCTATGTTATTATTAATAATTAATGATATTTACACTTAATTGAACGGTTTAAAAGAGGAGAAAAAACGAAAAAAAAATGACAATTAAATTTTGAAACATAGTTTATCTTCAATTTCGACTCTTTAAAATTCAAAACTCAACCGAAAAAAAGAAGAGAAAAACTAGCTAATTCGAATATTTTTGAAAAAATTTTAAAAATAATTTATGGAACATCATTAGTAATTTTTCCTGATTAAGATTAATTTTACAATTTTGATGACATGTTTTAAATAGGTTAAAATCCAATCTGCACTTTGTTAGAATATATAACAAATTGGACCAAGCTTTCTAACAAATCATTATTTCTTCTAGATTTTCCAGAACAAAAATTTTAAAAGAAATTCAAAATACTTTGAAGTAAGATTTAAATTTGATTCTACAGATTTTCTAGATTTGCCAAAATAATTTTTTTGAATTTTAATCATAATAAGTTTGAAGAAATATTTCACAAATATTATTCGTCGAAAAAACAGAAGCTAAATTGAAGAATTAAATTAAAATGTATGTATTATTCTTTACAATAAAAAAAAATAAAAAAATACTTGAACATTGATTTAAATTGTCAGGAAAGAAGAGGAAGGAATTTAAAAGGTAAAAAGGTATATGTGTTTAAAAATCCTAAAATCTTTTTTAAGGTTGTATTTTTTCTCTAAAATTGTCTTTCTGAAAGTTATAAGAAGCAAAGTAAAAAAATTAATGAATTTATTTAAACAAGTGAAGACCAAGTCTTTAAAATATTTTCTTGGATTTTCAAATTCTATTTGAGTTTTGTCTCTCTTAGAATTAAAAATGTAGAGCAAAGCGAGACCAGCTTGCTAGTAAATAAATACAATTTAAAAAATAGAGGCAGCTCACTGGTAAGTGCTGCTATTTGAGCTATTTTTAGAACAGGCCAGCGGGCTACTCATCTGGTCCTTACGGGCTACCTGGTGCCCGCGGGCACCGCGTTGGTTACCCCTGAGTTAGTGTTACCAAAATGATCACAGTTATCATTATCACGGTATTGTTGAATTTACTTAAAACTTAGATTTTTTTAAACCAAGTTGTTTTTGTTTTTTTGTTTTTTTCAAAAAAACTAAAATAAATAGCCATACAATATCCTTTCTTGGCAGAGAAAATATTAAATATTGTTCTGGCTTCATAAGAGCCATATTTGTTTTTGGGCGTTTAAATCTGTTTATTTTGTTTAATTTGTAACTGCTTTAACATTTATTTTTTTAATAAATGCAAATTGTATGATCATTTCGTTTCACTTCTGGTTTATGTGATGTCACGCGAGTTCACTTCCTGTTGAAGACATGTCCGTCTGTCAGTCTTTTCCGTGTCCGGGCCAGGTAAGGTTCCCCATGCTGTGTCAAATTAAGCCACAGGCTCCACTCCTGGTGGTGCCCTTCCTTTTATATTGACCACTTTGTGCAAGACAAAAAACGCTGTATGTGTAATGTGATTAGGGTTGTACGGTATACCGGTATTAGTATAGTACCGTGATACTAATGAATCATATTCGGTACTATATCGCCTCTAAAATGTACCGGTCCCCCACTCGTTGTTGTCCAGTCCGCAGTCAGCAGTGTTTGAACGGCTTCAAAATCACTACTCGTCTCCATGGAGACAAATCAAGTACGTCTATGTCAAGTATCAACCATTCCAGACGAGTGATGGCTGTACATGCTTCACTACACGTCTCAACACAGCAGAGCCATGATGATGATGGATGTATTAAAATGTGTTTATAATTGACAATTTCAAGACATGATATCATCATGTCCAATCATTGACCATTAACACGATCAACTTGATTTTGAACAGACTTATCATATGTGATTGAAGGGCATACTTACGCAACAGCCATACATGTCACACTAAAGGTGGCCATATGAACAACGCCAACACTGTCATAAACATGTGCCATATAGTGAAACCACACTAAACAACAATGACAAACAGATTTTGGGAGAATATTTGCACCGCAACACAACATAAACACTACAGAACAAATTCCCAGAATTCCTTGCAGCACCAACACTTCTTGGACGCTACAATATAAACAAACGCCATCGGTGGATCTACACCTAACATCTACTGTAATGATACCAGTACAGGAGCATATCTAGTCGCTACTACTATGATTACGTCAATATTTTTTAGCATCACAAAATCTTCTTTCGTTCAAAAAAAAATTATATCATGTTTATAAACTCAGGAAACATGAGGACTTTGAATATGACCAATGTCTGATCCTGTAACTACTTGATGCCTTCAGTGACAATCTACAATAGTCATGAAAATAAAGAAAACACATTGAAATGAGAAGGTGTGTCCAAACGTTTGGCCTGTACTGTATATATATATATATAAATACATTATAAATGCATAAATAATATAATTTTAATGGAATCATAGCTCCTGACTCGTAATTGTAATCGAATAGTGAAATGCCCACAGATTCCCTCCTCTATTCCCTACTGTACCTACTTTTTAAGGGGTATGCAAACAAGACACGTGTGTAAAAGATAGAAAGGGGCAAGACAAGGAGGCAGCGGGTACCTAATCAGTGACATGCATCTTTTATTGATTATATCATTGACACATGCACAAAAACTACGAAATACAGAAAATAGCAACTCGAAATAATTCCCTGCCCATCGCATTCGCACGCCCCTCTTCGCCGCATATACTAAATACCCTCATTTTGCACCACTGCCAGCGTATCACAATTAAAGTGCTGAGACACAGGTGGAAATCCCTTCATTATATTCCTCTGAAGCCCCTGTGCCATTAAAGCCAAACACAAACCCCTTTTGTTGGCTCAGCAATTACATGGATTCCTCACTTATGCTGCTTTTTTGCGCTTTGTCTGGCATCCATTTTCTCCAACCGAACCCCCCCCCCCCCATAAACAAGTATCAGATATGACCAGAAAATGGAATACATACGAGGAAGACAGGAGATTGCCATGAAAAGAAAAACGGCAAAGAGAGAGACGGAGAAAGGAGAAGTCAGGCAGAGCAGCAAAGGAGGGGATTATTGAAAATTGTGCTATTGTTAGTCGGAGACGTCAGAGTGCATGTGTGCGTAATCCAGTAGTAGAGGCAAGGGACTCACAAAAGCATGCCAACTGTTACTGACAGCACACTGCAGTATTATTGCTGCACCTTCACTCCTCCTCCCTTTTTTATTGCCCACTCACATCTCATAAATAAATTATCACACATTCAAGAAAACGCTGGCTGTTCCCCATATGAGACCATATGAAGCACACATATGTCTGGACTTCCACCTGATGCTTAGTGGTAGCAAGGGGACATAACGACCGCACAATCTTATGACTTACAATACAAGATCTGGATAAAAAAACAGCCTGTTAAATGTACATGTATGTATTCGCTGCATCAAGATGGTAGTTTTTTTTTAAAAATTTAGTTTTTGGCTTATTCAGAGTAAAGATAATCTACAATTCTACATTTAAAACTAGGTAGTATGTATTGGGCATGCTTTGGTGTAAATTTTGCATAAACTTTGCTCCACATTCACTTTTATAACCTGTTTTTTGAGACTGTCTGCAAGATGTTTGTCTCTGGAAGTGTTCCCAGATGGCAAATTAAATCACACCCAACCCTCTCCAAAAGTAGTTGTTAGACTTCAGTTATCGACTCACCCGGTTACAACATTAGGTACACCTGCACAAAAGGTGCATGGAAAAGGTGTTTTTAGCAACATTTATGTCACTCAATGTCGCACGTCAGTGTTATTATGGGCATGCCATGATTGGGTGAAAATACTTTATCCTACCTATATTTGTTTCCTCATAGCCTGAAGCAGAGAAGCAGGAGCTCCCCCCTTTGGTTTAGAATTGTATATAATGTCCAAATAAGTATGTCCACCTTGCTGTGATGTCACAACGTAGCCAGACTGCAAAACCCTGTGAACAGAAGCATCCAAATCTCATGCCAAAATGTGTGGACCTTATGATTTGATACATTGGCATTGTTCAACACGAGTATCCAACAATGTAAAAACCTTTACAAGCCAGATAAGACGGAATTAATCATGGGTTTCCTTTATTTTAATTATTTATTTTTAATTTTTAATTCTTTTACTTTAAAGGAAGTCTCAAAATATAGGTGAAACTCAACTAATGTGAATCTTGTGCCTTTGTCTAAGCAGGTCAACTTCAAATTTTAAACTAATATGCTAAAACAAGTATAGTCTTATTTATCCCATAGGTGAAGCATAAATTACTTAACTACTTATTTATGAGGAAATTACATAGTTTAATTATATATTTAATTATTATTTACTCACTCTTTGTATATTCATTTTACTCATTTATTTATTCACTGGTTTTTTTTTTACAAATAGAGAACAAACGGATTAATTAAATACCGCTGTGATATAAAAAGGGGTAGGATTAAAAAAAAAAAAAAAAAAAAGCTCTTGTTATTCCTACTCCTTTTCAGACATAATAAAACAACTGGCAATATGTGATGTATTACATCGTAATTGTATGCATTTTTGAAATAAATTGACACCAACCAATCAACTAACCAACCAATATGCAATATACAGTAATCTCATTACATGTCAAGTGAGATATGTCGAAACTATTTTGATGATCCTGTCTTAAAGTTTTTGAAAATCCGAAATGTTTTGAGATTTTCAGTTCGAGGTTTTCATAAGCTGTAAACGATACTCATCAAAAGAAGGCTTGACATATTTTGTGTTGCACGTTATTTGGATATTAGTTTTGACCTTGTAAATATAATTGTTGGAATAAGCAAACCTTTGAACAACCTTTTGGAGTTTCACCTGTAATTTAAACAGGTTTCAGTGCGATACAGTGCAGTTTATCAATCATAATAATAACCATATTTCTGTAATTGTCAGTTTTAATCAACGGTGAGTACTGTATTGATATCTGAAAAGGTAGACTTTTTTTTGGATCGAGCTCATATTTGACCTCATTGAATTCTGCAGATGTACCTAATGAAATGACTGGTGTGTGCATAATAGAGGTAAAAGGTTAATTAAACATTTGCAGCTACATGCGCTGACCTTGCCATTGTTAAAGGGTAGCACCCCCGTGCTCCAAAAAGTGCACGTTGGTAATTTTACAGGAGCAGGCATTATTCCCGCTGTTGGGCACGCTGCCCGCACGAAGCGTTCCATAGCCTTTGTCTGCTTTACTCTCGGTCAATTTACCTTGCTGAAATATCCTGTTTAATAATAAATGGAGCCCATCAGTTTCAAATACTAATGGTCATCTCCCTGCATTCGCTAATCGTTCCCTGAGTATGCTTCTTATGCAACATGAAATGAAATGTAGCTGCAGCGAAGACTCTTGCGATTGCTCCACCCTGCTGCAGAGGCCAAGATGATGATAGCAATGTTGTCTTAGTGCCTCCCGCCCCCCCAGCCCCAGGGGACTACTGCAGTGATGTCAAATTCTGACCCCCCAGCGCTCAGGGTCAGAACTAGTGGCATACATCTCTGTCCGCAGGTCGCGTCTCTTCTGCGATTCAAAGCGAACCGCGCCAGTAATCGACCATCCAGTTGAGGCGCACGTCGTTAATCATCCACATCTTCAGATCCTTCGTGCTGCCTCAGGCGGCTCGCTCTAAGTTCCTTTTTCTCCACACGGATTTAGTTACTTTTATTTTACAACATAGTGCTAGGTTAGTATTGGAGCACTTAGTTCGAAACATATGACTTACTTTGCCTTTGGGAGCCATTGTGTGC
>NC_084742.1:26009901-26059901 GCF_033978785.1 Entelurus aequoreus | reverse complement strand
TGCGTGGTCGGTAGTAGTGGGTTTCAGTAGGCCTTTAAGACCACTTGACTACTTGTCATGTTGTAGTTGATCACAAAAAACAGGTGCATTATTTCTACTTTTATAAATTGTTTGACGCCGTTATCCAAACCCTGGTGTGTGTGCAACCCGCCTGTTTCAGTCCCTCAACCCAGTAACAAACACTGCTCTTAAGGTTGTCATGGAGTGTGGTTTACCAACATACACAT
The DNA here is from genome assembly GCF_033978785.1 of Entelurus aequoreus. Lineage (NCBI taxonomy): Eukaryota > Metazoa > Chordata > Actinopteri > Syngnathiformes > Syngnathidae > Entelurus > Entelurus aequoreus. The sequence continues at coordinate 26,059,674 of NC_084742.1, read as the reverse complement.
GTTCCAATCACACTGGCTGGCCTCTGTTACATGCATGCAAAAAGGACAAATACTCTATGTAAGAGAAGATTCATTGAAAGTGCTTTCTCTCGGTCTGCTTTCTTCCTCCCTCTGTGTATGTGTGAGACAACAGCGCTCTTTAAAAGTGTATTTTAGAGGTTTTTGTGACATCTAAGATAGTAAATATAGCATAATAGAAAGATGACCAACACATTTAACCCCAATAAATGTCATATTGGTTTGTAACATTTGATTTACTTCATGTAATATGTCCCCAAAGCTGCCCATCAAAATCTTTACTTTATTACCGTGTATGTTGCCTACTGCACAGTCTTTAATTCCATGGCAAAAATACCAGTCAACCGTTAAGTGTACCACACCATAATGCACACCAATTATTATTTTTAGTTTTTTTACAATTTTTTTTGGCCCAAACAAAAGTACCAAGTACCAAACTAACGTTTGGTATGGCTAGGGATAGGTACCTTTTCACATTTGAACCAAAACTGTACCAATTCCCGATACATGGGAATCAGTACGGTTACTCAGCGATACCAATTTTCCCTACTTTTATTTGGGATAATGTGTTAATAAACATTCATTTGTTTAATAATAATCCCCCCCCCCCCCCCCCCCCCGGGGTTACCCACATATGTGGTCCTCTCCAAGGTTTCTCATAGTCATTCACATCGACGTCCCACTGGGGTGAGTTTTTCCTTGCCCTTATGTGGGCTCTGTACCGAGGATATCGTTGTGGCTCGTGAAGCCCTTTGAGACACTTGTGATTTAGGGCTATATAAATAAACATTGATTGATTGATTGATTGAAATACAGTTTTTTATTTAATGCTTAACAGTGAGTTGATAAGAATACCTGTCCTGTCCAGTCCATATACTGTGTCTTGTTTCCTTACACTTCTGGGCCCCATTTGCAAGTATTATATTGTAGACTTTCCATGCAGTTGCAATTCCAAGACATTAGATGGAAGTAGTATATGGGCTACGGTGTGCTGCCAAGTCAAGAAGTAGTCTTTGCCATTAAAGTGAAAGTCTAATCTTTTGTTTCACTCTAAAACATGTTTATACTGTAATTATTGTTCTTAATACACACCAGCTGTTTAATTGTAATATGCATATTAGTTGTATTTGTAATTACCAAATCTAGAGGTGTTGAAATCGGCATGAAAAATCGGTAATGCTACTCTGTAGCATGTCTCTGAAAATCTAATGTAAATTATCATCGAGCTAACATGTTTGGAAAAGTGGAGCCTTACTGTACGTCCGTGTGTTTTCTATCAGGCATACTTGCTTTGTTGAAATGTACAATTTTACAATTACCTAGAAGCAGTCTGACGGAGTCCGCTCAGTCCGTGCCCATCAACATAATGCCTTGATGAGTTACCCACTAGATATCTAAAGTCTGTGCTAAGCAGTTTGTCACTACAATTCGCTTGTCTAGTTAACATCTCACTTGAAATTGGAACATTCCCAGAGGCCTTAAAAGCTGCTTTCATTAAGCTCCTCTTAAAGATAAGTAGCCTTGATGCCACAGTACTAACGGCCCATATCACACCTGCCATTATTGGGCAAAGTCCTAGAAAAAGTTGTATACCAACAGCTTAGTGACTTTCTCCTCTATAACATAGTGTTTGATACTTTCCAATCAGAATTTAGGCCCCAACATAGCCCTGAAACAACACTAATCAAGGTGACAAGTGATATCCACCAGAACACAGAAGCAGGACAAGAGTCTCAGTCTTGGTTCTGCTGGACCTGAGCGCTGCCTTTGACACAGTTGACCATACTATCTTAATACAGAGTTTAGAAAAACTGGGTGGGAATATCGGTTCTGCTCTTAGCTTGTTCAAGTCCTATCTAGATTACAGGACATACTTAGTAACTGTATCTCTGACCAAATGGCTATGACTTTCGGGGTTCCCCAGGGCTCGATACTGGGACCCCTATCCTGTTCAACTTGCACATGCTGCCACTAGGTCAGCTAAAACACAGCTTCAATGTGTCCTAACACAACTATGCAGATGACACTTGGATCTATGTGTCACTGATGGCAGGTGAACGTCGGCCTGTTGATTCACTTTGTCACTGCATCACACAAATCAATGTGTGGATGTGAAATAATTTTCATCAGCTAAACTAAAACAAAACTGAAATTAATTTTTTGGCCCGCAGAAGCAAAGATAAGCTATTATTAAGTCACCTAGAGACCCTCCCCCTGAAATATAATGATCAGGTTAGAAATCTGGGGATAATGAACTTTAACAGCCACATTAAGTCAATAACCTTAGCAGCATTTTACCACCTAAGCACATTGCCAAAATCAGAGGATTAATGTCTAAATCAGACTTAGAAAGACTAATCCATGCCTTTGTCTTCAGCAGGTTAGACTACTGCTTCTCACTGGGCTCTCTAAACTGTAAAGCAGCTGCAGTAGATCCAAAAAGCTGCTGCTCGAGTCCTGACTAAAAGCAAGACATATGACCATATTAGTCCATATTGATCTGGACATACTGTATTGAGCTCAGAGAATAGACTTTAAAATAGGTTTGCCTGTGTCTTGTGCCAAAGCACGTCTCTGACATGTTAAAGCCATATGAACCATCTCGAACTCTGGTGCCCAGAGTAAGGACCAAACATGTTGAGGCTGCATTTCAGTTTAATGCTCCTAAAATCTGGAATAGTCTTCCTAAAAATGTTACACAGGCCTCAAAGTTGGCAAAGTTCAAATCCAGCCTGAAAACACTTATTTAATTGTGCAAATGACAACTGAACACTTCTACACTCGTTGATTTTAATTGGAATTATAATAGTTTTTAAGATGACTTTATTTTATGTTTTTAATTTGAATTATGATTATTTTTTAAATTATTTTAGTTTTAGTTTTGCCTTCTTGTAATTTTCTGGACAGCACTTTGAATTATGCTCTATAAATAAACTTCCCTTGCCTTGTCTTGAGTTCTGAAAGCTGCTTGAGTGCTATAATCCTTGCCCAGTGTTTGAGCTAGCGTAGTCTGCAAAATGGGTGCGACATCACGCACCACAAAAGTATCGGAATATGGCGCCGCTTGATTCTACGTGATTTAATATCTTCTAGTACAGTCAAATTTGGTCCGTGTCTCTAAAACAGGGGTGTCAAACTCATTTTAGCTAAGGGGCTCGTAGAGGAAATCTATTCCCATGTGCGCCGGACGGGTAAAATCATGGAATAATAACTTAAAAATACAACTATGACAACTTCAGATGGTTTCCTTTGCTTTACTTTGGCCCACAATGGAACAAGCACATTCTGAAAGTGTACATATCACAAATAATAATTAATAATTAATTAAACTTTGAGTCACAGCCCATCTAGGATTAAAGAAAAAACAACAAAGCATAAATAAAACCTCTTCTTTGTATCAACTAACTCATTTGTCATTTCCACTTAATAACCATGTGCTAACTCAACAAATCATACAAACTGTGGTAGAAACTTTTCAAGAGGGTTGAGTTACTCCTTGCCTTCTAAGCATCACTGTGTATTGATAGAAAAATACAAGCTGTGCAATGTGTGAACAATTTCAACAAACCAAAAATAAAAACTTAAAAGACTGATAGTATTGCAGTAAATCTCACTTTATAAAATTTGCACAGTAGACATTAATTTTCACATATCTATATCAAAATGCAGTGTCTCATGCAGCATTTTAAAGTTGGGTTACCAATCGTTTATTTTACTCCTGTTTATCTTACGTTTTGTTGAGTGAAAGGAGTCGCAGCCCTGTTTTACCTCTTGCTTTGTATATTTGCTTCGTATACTTGCCTGCATAAACTATTTGCTTGCCTAACAATTGTTATTGCAACATCCAGTGGACACATTTAGAACAGGAGTTTCTTTCATTTAAAAATGCAACTCAATTTTACACTTAGCAAACTCATCTGGTGGGCCGGATTGAGCCAGTTTGTGGGCCTGATCTGGCCCCCGGGCCGCATGTTTGACATCCTTGCTCTAAAAGTAGTGAATTTGGTACCCATCAATGGTTATAGCTCATTTTTGGTTGATGCTAACTGGTGAAAATGGATAATGTTTACAATACAGCCTCAGCATGTCAACAATTAAAATATCCATCATTTCTTTGCCTAACCTCCTTTTTTCTACAGCAAATGAGAAGCTGGTTCTTCACACAGCGTGTGCTGACCTTCTTTTTGGCAAGGTCACCGAAGGAAACGTTCCCATTTTGTCTCCATTTATTCCTGTCTTTCCCTGTCATTATTTCTCAGGGATAAACGTTGCACTGCAGCTCCTTCTCCTTTTAGATCTCATCTTCTCTGTTTGACTATGGGTACCAAAAACTTGGTTCCTTAATGGTACTGGCGCCGACGTATACAGTAGTAAGCAGGCAAGTATACGTAAATGTAACATGGCTGGTCTAGTCCGGGGGTCGGCAACCCGCGGCTCTAGAGCCGCATGCGGCTCTTTAGCGCCGCCCTAGTGGCTCTCTGGAGATTTTTCAAAAATGTATGAAGAATGGAAAAAGATGAGGGGGAAAAAAATCTATTTTTTTGTTTTAGTATGGTTTCTGTAGGAGGACAAACATGACACAAACCTCCCTAATTGTTATAAATCACACTGTTTATATTAAACATGCTTCCCTGATTCGAGTATTTGGCGAGCGCCGTTTTGTCCTACTTATTTTGGCGGTCCTTGAACTCACCGTATAGTTTGTTTACATGTATTGATTGATATAACTGGTATAACTTTCTCCGACTTTCTAGGACGTGTTTTATGCCACTTCTTTTTCTGTCTCATTTTGTCCACCACACTTTTAACGTTGTGCGTGAATGCACAAAGGTGAGTTTTGTTGATGTTATTGACTTGTGTGGAGTGCTAATCAGACATATTTGGTCACTGCATGACTGCAAGCTAATCGATGCTAACATGCTATTTAGGCTAGCGATGTGTACATATTGCATCATTATGCCTCATTTGTAGCTATATTTGAGCTCATTTAGTTTCCTTTAAGTCATCTTAATTACATTTATATCTCATGACACATGTAATATGGCTTTTAATTTTTTGCGGCTCCAGACAGATTTGTTTTTGTATTTTTGGTCCAATATGGCTCTTTCAACATTTTGGGTTGCCGACCCCTGGTCTAGTCTATGCTGCGTCTTACCCTGGGCTCGAACCTGGGTCCTCCGAATGAGAGTCCAAGAGCGCTCGCACAGCAACACTCTTACATCTGCTTATTAACCATTTTGTAAAAGAGAGAAATCAATGTTTTGCATAATAATCAGGAGGGAATCACATTTTTTTCCTTTTTAAAAACTTTTTTTTTCCACTGCTGTCTGCAACGCTAAAGTAGGGCTGGGCGATATGGCCTTTTATTAATATCTCAATATTTTTAGGCCATGTCACGATACACAATATATATCTCCATATTTTGCCTTAGCCTTGATTGAACACTTGATGCATATAACCACACCAGTATGATGATTCTATGTGTCTACATTAAAACATTCTTGTTCATACTGCATTAATATATGCTCATTTTTAAACTTTCATGCAGAGGGAAATCACAACTAAGTCAATTTACCAACACTGTATTTATTAAACAGTTATTAAGCAGTGGCACAAACATTCATGTAATTTCAAAACAGAAAGTGCAAGATTGTCAGAGACATTTTAAAACAAGCTATTAGTGCACTTTTGTGCATGATGTCACTAAGATGACATATCAAAACAACACTAAATTAAAGTGCACTTTTTGTGCGGAACGCCTCTACAATAGTTTAAAACAATAAGTGCACTTTTGTGCATGATGTCACACAAGTAATTTCAATAAGTGTCAAATAAAAATGAGCTGCATAATAGGAACTCAAATAGTGTATGTCCTTCGCTATGTGGTAGGTTACCGCGGACGTTATCTCCTTCTGTTGTTGACTAGTTTTTTCATACAGTGTTGAACTGGAAATTGTTGCTTCGGCATTTTGTGGGTGTGGTACCGAACGGAGATGTTGACATGCGGAGTTTCAAGCACTCTTCATTCTCTAGCGGGTGACTTTTCAAATGATTCTACAAATTAGTAGTGCTGCAACTTTTTGTAGCAACGCTTTTGCCGCATACTTGACATATTATGGTTGTCTGTTCGACACCTTCCCGCTTGAAGCCAAACCACCGCCAGACGATGGACCCTGTGCTGTTTTTCTTGGGAATTAATTCTTCCTTCATTTGTTACCAGATTCACACCTTCTTTCTCTCGTATTACCACTCGCACCGCTCCGCTAGCATCACAGCTAACGTTACCCATGCCACTACTTCTCTGCTCTGCGAGGGCGTATGACGTTGCACACGCGACAGTATGTGACGTATGTAACAAGGTGTGCTTGTTTTATGTCTCTGTGAGAAGGAGAGACAAGAAAGAGTGAGAAGAGCCTGTAGTGTAATGCCCGCAGCTAAAAGCAACTGTGTGAGAACGTATACTCGAATATCACGATATAGTGATTTTCTATATCGCACTGAGACAAACCCGCGATATATCGAGTATATTCGATATATCGCCCAGCCCTACGCTAAAGCATAAATGGCATCACACTAATGATATAGATATATCATAATATACCTCATCAGAATGTAAAGTAGCTCAACAAAAGACCTACCTTTCGTTTTAATAATTACGATTTTAAATAAAAACTAAACGAGTGAACTTGTCTAATTTATAGAGCTGTAAAACTCTTTAAAATCTCTGCCTGCCTGCCTAATGCTTTATCCTTTCAATAAGCATGACACACGTCAGTCAACAGCTGGACAAAGTTTTGAGTTAGTATTTTCTAAACGACACTGCTGGGAAGAACCAATCATGACTCATCATTGTAAACAACCAACCAATCATGGATGTTCTTATGTGCAAGCACGTCTTGGAAGGAGAAAGGGGAGGGGTATAGTAGCCCATGAGAGGGAGTGGAGAGTGGGGGAGAATCAAGGAACACAACAAATAAGCGGTGTTTGGTCATTTTAACGTGAAATAAATTATATTGGTATTACAATATTTTCTTAATTCATCTCTTGTTTAAAAATATATTGATATGTCTTACAAACTCTGTAAATCGCCCAGCCCTAGTTGACACAAATGGTCTGTATTTAAATAGTGTTTTACTATACCTGGAATGATATATTCACCCATTTACACTCACATTCATTCACACACTGATGGCGGAAGCTGCCATGCAAGGCTCTAACCAGGATTCATCAGGAGCAAGGGTGAAGTGTCTTCCCCAAGGACACAACAGCCGTGAGGATGGCGGAAGCTGGAATCAAACCTGGGATTCTTGAGTTGCTGGCACGGCCGTTCTACTATCTTCTCCACGACACCCCAAATGGATGAGGGCATGGTAATCACGGTGGATACTAGCGAGTTGCATTCACAAACTTCAACATGTTTGTACTTCTGCAGTATAACACAAGTTTGACTAAGGGTGCTGTAAAATGACCGCTGTTACTATGCAGCCTCAATCTGAAGGAAGGACGGCAGGAAGAAACTCAACAAGTACGTTTTTCCTCAACACATCCTCTTATTTCGTCAAAAAACAGCAGAAGAGAGCAGGAGCTCTAAAGCCCAGCAGCACACACTTGGCCTTCACAATAAAAGTGCTGTACGCTAAATCCCGTCTGACAAAATAAGTGTCCTTATAAAATAGCTTACACCAGCATGTTTTTTCACACATTTGCAAAGTTTTTTTAATTATTTTGGTTTTGCTGTGATAATTATGACATGTTGTGGGTTACATTATACATTCTTAAATTTACTACTGAACATTTTGATTACATTATTGAAGTATTTAAATTACAAATCAGTTCAAATTGCATGCCACAAAATCCCTACTAACAAGTTTTGTTTTAAAACAAACACAATTTGAATGTGGCTTCTCTTTTTATACCGATTTGGACACTATAAACACTGGCACCATTTTAGAAGTACCAATTTGGTACTTGTATCGGTAAAAATGGAAATGATACCAATTCTAAGCCTCCCCTGACCTTGACTTGTGTAAGTCACACCCAAACAAGAGACTTTCCACCTGGGACTTATGTACGCAGTTTTTGGCGTGTTTTTTTTTGTCTTGAAATGAAGGACACCTGTATGCACTATGTTTACATGCACTAAACAATGCATAAATTCAAGTGAAACCACTCCTTAAATAGATCTTGTTCCACTTCTTTGAGGTTGGAATAACATTGGTATTCCTGAAGATTCTGAGAATCCTCTGAGAGCTTCGAACTTAACCTAAAAATCCGAGCAAGGAGTCTTGGCTTAGGAGTGATTCCAGACCATTCTCAGAACGCTGAGCAAGGAGTAGAAGGAAACTCCTATCCTTGTGAGGACGTGTGGTTGCCAAGTATGAGTCATCATTTCAATAGCGTTTATTGGTTGATGCTAAAAGCTAGATAAAACAATTAAAAAAATGTTTGGTGATAATGGGCAAAGGATGGACCCTTAAATCGATGAACTTAATAATAGAATCTAATCTTATGATCTAATTATGAATAATATTTTACATGAAAGAAAATATGTTAAATGAATAGGAAGCTGTTCTACAAAATGTGTGAAAACTTAAGCCCACTTGCACAATAGTCACATAGTGTTAGTTATATTTATTTGCTTGTATTAATTGCCATGTTGGAGGGTAAAATGGCTCAGCTTTCATCAATGTCTGATTGCTGACCGATTTATAAAAAGCCTACTAGGATTTACTCTTCGCTTGTAGAGGAAATTCTAAGAAAACCTCATGGTTCTAAGAATTTTCTTAGAATTTGGCCACTAGGAGCAACTCTTCGCACAAAGAATCTTTAGGAATACGGCCCCAATGCTCTCTTACATGTATACACTTTGATTGAATAAACAGTGGAGCACGCTTTGCAACATTGAATTCACAAGAGAGAAAAAATTGAGGAGCAGGATGTCACCTACAATAAAACAATTGCTACATTTCATGTTATGAAAGCTTGAAAAACCATGGAGGTCTACAACTTCTTTGTGTGAGGCTGGATCAAAAAAGTTTGTATCAAAGCTCTCATGCATCATTTTTTTCTAAGTTAAGTTTGCATTTCAAATTGTACCTTTGCGTCTTGCGAGATTGCATCCTTGTAAACAAACTGCGTTTAGCACTCAGTAGCCCTGAGTCATTGTTGTTGATTACTGTTCTGTTATGATATGCTCTCTTACACCTGTTTTGGTATAAAATAAACAATGGCGAGACAACACTTTATCAAAATATAACAATGGATCTCAACGTTGTGTATGTGCTGAAAACTTTATAATTTTGCTGCCTTTGGTTAAAGCTTAACTCTTAGGTTTTGCTCACATTTGCTTTATTTTATTTAGAGAAGTGCGTTAAAAAATACTTGTAGCAAAAATATGTTTTAAGAACTTTGAAACAAGATATAATACAAATAATATCAAGAAATACTTAAATGGGAAATACTAAACGTTAAAAGAATATCAAACAAACCTTTAAGTTATTACTGCAAACTGGTGCGTTCTTCTACTCTGCTCACTTGGACCGGTGAGATATATTTGAGAGCCACCTTTCTTGTTGTTGTTTCATAAAACTTTAACATCTTTCACCCTTCATGATTACCTCCTGGAGGAACTCTGAAGAAACATGTATCCTTTTCGTGATTTGAACGGTTCCAACAGCCTGAAACAACTCAAGCATAGGGCATTTTTCTTTAAGAAACGCAACATGTCGCCCTTGACGCTATGACAACAGACTCTCGTTGGCCCCTCACTTTGAGTCTCGCATAGTTAAATGAGCCGGATATGATGTCAGGTGAATACAACCTATTGGTACCAGTTTTTGTGTAATTGGGATCTACATACTGTAAATCCTGGAAATCGGAAAACAAACCATGGAGGTATTTCGGAGCTATTAACAAAACAATCTTGCCTTCTTTCACACTCCCTTCAAACGAGCCTTTTGGATTTTGCCCTATTTGTGATGTTTTTACCATCGGTGACATAAGCAGATATCTCTATATAAGATAGAGATTTACCTGAAGAGCTTTGCGAGACTATGCAGTTGTAGTCTATAAATTCCTTTTTTTTCTCTATGCTCTAGATCTGGGGTAAACTGGCTCGTACATGCACATGCATCCTCCGCTGTTGCTATTTCAAATACAAAGTAGTGCATAGCTCTAACTTATATGTGTCAGTAGACTCCATATGTCTGACGGAGAGAAGACGCAGTCAAAGTGGAGGCAAGTAAATAAGACAAAACGGCACATCCCGAAGAGACAGTCAGGAAGCAGCTTGGAAACGGTCTATAAACTATGCAAAATTTTAACCAAAGAACCACCATTACATGTTATGGAGAATATATTTTAATGAGTGAGAAGAAGATCCACAAGAGGTGCACTCAGCTGCTTCATCAAACCTGATTTAGTAAAGTGAGAATGGAGTTTTTCTTACATACCACAGTTTGAACATCTTCATTGATCTGTAATCTATTAAAGGGAAACTGCACATTTTTGGGGGGAATTTTGCCTATCATTCACAATTATTTTGTGGGGACAAGCACACGCATGTTTTTCTTTTCTTCTATGCATTCTAACTTGTAAATAAACGCTAGAAAAAGTCTGCTTTGAATGTAATCTATGATAGTCGCTCTATTCCACCTATAACGCGCTTAAAAAACATCCAAACACTTCCATCAAGGTTTTATATACATGCTGTAAGTATATATGTAATGTAGTAACAGGCACATTAATAATGGCATGTAATATTTACATGTTTTGCTAATTTTAAGCTTAGGGCAACTTACTAAATTCACAGTAGCATCACAACTTTTGCTATTTCCTTCAACAACTAGTAATCATGACGGACTTCATGAGAGAAAAAAGCGATTACCGGTACTCTAGGGAAAGATGATGATCAAGAAGCTTATTTTTTGGAGCCTGAATATACAGGGGATGAGCTACAGCCTGCAAGTTTTAGAAGCTGTGTGCTAAACAGGTTAAGCTTTAGTGAACGAAGCAACGGTATTGCCAAGTGCTAAACATGAAATACAAACTACGAACATAATAAAATAATCACTTACTGTCCAATATTTTGCTGTCACTGGTATGCCTACTGATGGGATGTTCATGTCTTCCCTTTTTAGATGAAGAATACACATTATTCTTACGCAAGTAAAACAAATAAAAAAACATAGGTGGGCGCAAACGAGCTTCTTTTTGTGTCTTTCTCGCCATCACCGGGTCTAAGTTGAATGTCAAAGTTAACTAAGTTCTTAGTTTATTGCCACTACCTTCTACTATATAGGTGAGAGCAGGGGCGTCACTAGCTTTTAAGGACAGGGGGGGCTTAGCCCCCAGGAGATGCAGGATGCGAGCGAACGTAGCGCACAAGCACAAAACTTCACAAACGGCTAACAAAGACTTAGAAAATATTCATTGTTATTATTATTATTTCAGTCGGTTTCTTTTCAATCTGTGTTCAGTACAACAACAAACATGGGTTTGCACAGTGACATTTTGTTTACAGCATTAACAAGAAACAATGACTTGCATGATCCTTCAAGATACACTGAAACACAATGAAAGTCATGGCATTAGCCTCTGTTATTTATTCACAACATAGAGGCTAATGCCACAACTTCAGCTCACAATACAATAATTGTTTGTTCCCAAATATTTTGAAATTGCACAGATTACATTTTGGGCACATATGTGACTAAAATGGTTGTAAATTCAAGCCCTGGAAATATTACTTAATACTTGAATTAAAGTAATATCTGGACCGGGATCATTTGGCTTGTATATAATATATATATATATATATATATATATATATATATATATATATATATATATATATATATATATATATATATATATATATATATATATATATATATATATATATATAATTATGGCAAGCCGTTAAGGAAATTACATATATATGGAAGTCTGAATAGAAATGAGAAACTTTTATATATACTGTAAATAAGAAAGACTGCTGATCTGAAAAAGAGCCAAAACTGTCAAAGAGCTGAGGGACCATCTTCAAAGTGCAATGCTGAAACAAATAATGCAAACAATAAAATGTAACTTCCAGGGTTTGAGATTAACGTAGTCCCGTCGTCCCGGGGATGGTAAAAAAAATGCACGGGACGAAATTAAATGCTCCCCGGGACGATGGCTTTTAACCATTTTTTTTCTTTTTATGTATTTATTCATCTTACATTTTATATTAAATATCTTGGTTTTTCCACCCTCTGAAAATCCTATGAAATGTTTAACAAGCCATCCTATAATAATACAACAGCTATTAATGTAACAATACAATAAAAAATATATATGTAATGTTTTTTTCATTATTTTAACAATAGGCTAATGTATATTACTTTCTATAGATTCTACAAGAAACACAAAACTTAAAAACTAAACTATTTACAATTGCAGACACAAGGTTCTTGTTCTGCAGTGCTGTGTGCTAATGTGCTTCGTACACCTGCAAGACCGCAAGCAAGGTCGCAGAGAAAATGCGGACTGGATTTTGAGTGATGTGGGCATTTTCTATATGAACAAGTGGAATGGATTGGATACCGACGCACTAAAGGGGCTCACTAACTTACGCTATGAAGTGAGGGGAAACTGAGTGAATAATGACAGGTTATATGATTATTTATTTAAACTCATATTCGGGCCACATTATAATGAATATGTCGGCATGTATTTGTAAAAAAAAAAAATATATATATATATATATATATTTTTTTAACACCAAATTATTTAGGGGGGCTTAAGAACATTTTAGGGGGGCTTGAGCCCCCCTAAAATAGGCTTAACAACGCCAATGAGTGAGAGGCATGATATATGATATGGATTTAACTTTTACCAAATTTAGAGGCAGTGCAGCAGCAGATCACTATGTCAATAGCTGCAAAAGCTGATTTACCTCTGTGATCAATGCACCGCTCGTTTAAAGTAGTTTGTCAGCTTTTGGGCTTATCACAATATTGCTAATACTTGGTTAATATTCAGGCCATGAGATGTAAATAGAGTATTGTTGGCAGTTTTTGGACATTTTTAGAGGGCTTTATGGGTGCAAGAGTGTACTTTCTTTAGCTGCATTGTTAGCAACCTCGTACTTGCCGAATTTTACGATTTACAATGCATACAAATAAGAACATATATGTTCTTGTCTTACATAGGGATTGTGAATGTGAAGTGAAGTGAAGTGAATTACATTTATATAGCGCTTTTTCTCAAGTGACTCAAAGCGCTTTACATAGTGAAACCCAATATCTAAGTTACATTCAAACCAGTGTGGGTGGCACTGGGAGCAGGTGGGTAAAGTGTCTTGCCCAAGGACACAACGGCAGTGACTAGGATGGCGGAAGCGGGGATCGAACCTGCAACCCTCAAGTTGCTGGCACGGCCGCTCTACCAACCGAGCTATACCGCCACCGAATGATCAGTTCCCCTTTAATATAAATAAGTTCCAGCAATAGTACAGTAAAGTATTGACACCATTTGCCCCTAAAAACACATTAACATGTCACATTGCACATGTAAAGTGGGACTTCATTGATAAACGTAAAACGCGGATAAACTAAACTATTGTCTATGTAGTTCATGTGAACATAGTAAGTGGCTCGAACTGGAGGGATTGTGTCCATCATATTCTATTTAGTGTCAATTCATAGTCTTACATATCTATTTAATCAAATCACAAAGATTTTGCGCAATCCTGCTACCTAACCTTCCTTGGCGGAGGTATAAAAAGACTGCCATAAAAATGCAATTACACCTGAAATAGCAACCTCGAGAGTTACCGCTGTGAGGAATCAATCTCCCGGACAAGGTCTCGATAAAAACGACCACACCATCAATCAACGACAACGAGCTTCATGAAATATTCACGCCAGACGTACACACGAGATGGATGTAACTATTAGCTAAGAGATGATACGCGGTGTGTTTTGTCCACAAACGAGGCTATTTTCAGGGCAAGCCCTTTTCACTGGCAACCAATCCATTTTTATGATGTATTGATCCCTTTGTGTGTGTCTTGCAGTGTGCGAAAGTCAAATGTCAGTTTTTGCTCAATTTATACATCTTTTTTATTTTCTTTCGATGAAATACAACTGTGGGGGGTAAAGGATACCGTAGGAACCAGTGACGTGCAGTCAGGGGAAGCAGGTGAGGCGGGGCCTCACGTGCCATCATGGAAAGAAAAAAAATGTAAAAAGAAAAAAAAAAAATTAAATTGTTTTATGTATCCAGTGATTATACTATAAAGTTATTTTCTATTTTACTTCACCAGTTTTAGACTATTTGTATTCAAAATCGCTGAATTTTCACATTTGCCGTTCAAATACTGAGAAGAGACTTGCGGTGAGTCACCAGCTAGTTGAGCCTCGCCATGGATTGCGCAATGACTCGGCTAACTGCTGGCCTGCTGTGCAGTGAGACCGTATTCCTATATGAATTATATTATACATTTACATAGTTGAGTTAGCTGAGATATATAATGTACAGTGTATTTTGTCAACATCTGTATGTGTGTAACGTATTTCTTGTGCTGAGCAATCATAAAACGGCTGCGAAGACGCACTGGCTGAGGCTCGCAGTAATCCCGCCTCCTGGTGGTAGAGGGCGGTAGTGATCCCAGATATCATTCTTGCGACTACTCGGCTGCAGAAGAAGTGACAACAAGCAGCAACAGTTGGCAGCGATCGTTTATTTTTTCCTCTCGCCTGAACTTTTACCATGGAGGATTACATATCTAAAGTAAAACAGTTTTCTAAACTGGACTTTCAATCGAAGCAGGAGGTAATAATTAAAAGAAGATCTCCATCGAAACAGAGCGACTTTTAAAACTGAAGAAAGATAAGGAAGACTTCTATAAACAAGTTATCTATGTTTTTGTTCAAAAGGAGCGGCGCATGGACTTCATTTATAAGTAAAGGTAAGACCATAATAACATTTTTTTTATTAAATGTGCTTTTTTGTGTGCTACAGTTTGTATGTGTAAAGTTAAAGTTAAGTTAAAGTACCAATGATTGTCACACACACTAGGTGTGGTGAAATTTGTCCTCTGCATTTGACCCATCCCCCTGCTCACTCCCTGGGAGGTGAGGGGAGCAGTGGGCAGCAGCGGCGCCACGACCGGGAATAATTTTTGGTGATTTAACCCCCAATTCCAACCCTTGATGCTGAGTGCCAAGCAGGGAAGAATGCTGGTATGAGCTTTTAAACATAACCCGTTAACTGCTGCCAATCAAATGGTGAATAAGATACTCTTTAGGGTTCATATGTTTGTAAATCTGACTGTGATGAAGTCAGTGCCTCACCAGCCATGAACCTCACTGCACGTCACCGGTAGGAACGTCAAACAAGTATGCTCACGTTGGCGTCAAGAAACACTTTTGTGCTACATAATGTTTTCTTCCTTAAAATAAATAAGCAATACATTGTTCCAATCGGCCTTTTGAAGAATTATCTTGTTTTTTTTATTTTACTTAAACTTAACCACTCAGTGAGTCAGTCTTTGCTAGAAATTCCTTAAAACGCAACCCTTAGAATGTAGAATGCATTTTTTTATTTTCTTTAGTTAACAGCAGAACCTTTGCAAAAATCAATAATCCAGGCAGATACAGTTCTGTAGTAATCTGCAGTCAAATAATTGAATTAATCTATGGCTGGTCCCATTGTTGATGACATCACTGTCATTACTCTGCTGCCCCATGCTCCATTCCATTAGAAAATGTTCTTAATGGTGCCACAGGTGTCGAGCTGCCTTCGGCCCTGAGAGGGGACTTACTGCCGTCAGGTCTTTTTCTTCATTTATCCCTTCCTTGCAGCGCGCTGGAAGACAATGAATTAGTTTCAGCCTTCACCTGGGATGCGCCTCTAATGAAAGCCTTTGTGTTTGTACTCTCATCCGAAGCCACTTCCAAATTGAATAAGATGTTGCGGCCTCGCTCGGTTCCTCATGGCCTACGCGCTACTAACGAGCCGCCGTCGTGTTGTACTTCGAGACACAAGCTACTATCAGTTCAAACATACCTGGGCACCGCACACCTGGTTGCATGTTAGCTGCAGACATAGTTTGCCACTCATTCTTGAGTTGTTTACGTTTTCTCAGTTGCGTGCTTGTCTTGCTTGGTACACACTGACAGGAGGCTGTAGTTTTGCAACTCATAACACCAACACCCTTGTTGAAGTTTGTTATACACCTTGATAGCTACTTTCCTCCTGCATATATACAAGTAGTCCTCATTCATGGAAGTATTATAGTAGCAAAACAATTTGGAAATGCATATCTATGCGTGTAGTCAGATTTGCGTATCCATTTTGCGAATTTATGTGTGGGGAAAAAAATAACAACCACTAGTCTGTCCGTAGCACCCAGTATTGGTAAAGAGGCTGAAGTGAGCTATCAAAGTCAAATGGTAGGCAAAAATGATAGTCTATACTAGACTGGTACTTTTTACTGCACGTACACACAGATGTGCCACGGCAAATGTGTAATAAAAGTATTGTGTAATGAGACAGCCAATAGAGGGTTAACTGCTTCACACAGAGTTGGACACAGTTTTATTCTGGGCACACATAAATCGCAACACGGACACACAAATCTATACATTTTTTTTTTACAGATTTTTTTTTTAACATGTAACGATAATGGTAATAATCATAACCACGGCAAAACTCCTGACATTTAAAGTTAAAGTAAAGTTAAAGTACCAATGATTGTCAAACACACAGTAGGTGTGGTGAGATTATCCTCTACATATGACCCATCACCCTCACCTCCTGGGAGGTGAGGGGAGCAGTGAGCAGTAGCGGTGGGCCGCGCACGGGAATCATTTTTGGTGATTTAACTCCCAATTCCAACCCTTGATGCTGAGTGCTACGCAGGGAGGTAATGGGTCCCATTTTTATAGTATTTGGTATGACTCGGCTGGGGTTTGAACTAGGGCTGGGCGATATATCGAATATACTCGATATATCGCGGGTTTGTCTCTGTGCGATATAGAAAATGACTATCGTGATATTCGAGTATACGTTCTCACACAGTTGCTTTTAGCTGCAGGCATTACACTACAGGCTCTTCTCACTCTTTCTAGTCTCTCCTCACAGAGACTTAAACAAGCGCACCTTCTTATATACGTCACATACGTATACGCCCTCGCTGAGCAGAGAGGTAGCAGCATGGCTAAAGTTAGCTGTGGTGCGAGTGGTAATACGAGAGAAAGAAGGTGCGAATCTGATAACAAATGAAGGAAGAATTAATTCCTAAGAAAACCAGCACGGGGTCCATCGTCTGGCGGTGGTTTGGCTTCAAGTGGCAATATGTCGAACAGACAACTGTAATTTGTCAAGTGTGGGGCGAAAGCGTTGCTACAGAAAGTAGCATTACTGCTAATATGTAGCATCATTTGAAAAGTCACCTGCTCGAGAATGAAGAGTGCTTACTCCGCATGTCAACATCTCCGTTCGATGCCACACCAACAAAATGCCGAGGCAACCATTTCCACATCAACACCGTATGAAAAAAATAGTCCACGACATAAGGAGATAACGTCCGACGGAACCTACCACATAGCGAAGGATGTACACAATTTGATTTCCTATTATGCAGCTAATTTTTATTTGACAGTTATTGAAATATCTTATGTGACATCATGCACAGAAGTGCACTTTATTTGTTTTAAACTATTGTAGTGACGTTCTGTACAAAAAGTGCACTTTAATTTAGTGTTGTTTTGATTTGTCATCTTGAGGACATCATGCACAAAAGTGCACTAATAACTTGTTTTAAAATGTCTCTGACAATCTTGCACGTTCTGTTTTGAAATGACATGAATGTTTGTGCCACTGCTTAATAACTGTTTAATAAATACAGTGTTGGTCAATTGACTTAGTTGTGATTTCCCTCTCTGCATGAAAGTTTAAAATTAGCATATAATAATGCAGTATGAACAAGAATGTTTTAATGTAGACACATAGAATCATCATACTGCTGTGATTATATGCATCAAGTGTTCATTCAAGGCTAAGGCAAAATATCGAAGTATATATCGTGTATCGCGATATGGCATAAAAATATCGAGATATTAAAAAAAGGCCATATCGCCCAGCCCTAGTTTGAACTCAAGACCAACCGAACTCAGACTGACTGGCGTCAGCTCGTTAGCTTAAATGCTAACCTGAAAATGAGAGACATTAAAGTATTTCCACATCAAGAAACATACCTCAATCTAAACTTTTATAAATACATTACTGTCTGAGCAACTAAGATTTTTAATTGTGTGCATTAAAATATATAAGCTGTGCTCTTTTACCACAGAGTGATCGCTCTGTACGCACACAGATTTTTTTTTCGACACACAAATCTAAACACAGACGCACACAGAACACGGAAACAAAGAATGAGATTTTTTTGCTCCAATAATGTTGTAACTCATGTTACGATATTTTGGGGTTACGTCTGCACTTCCGTAAATCATTATATCATCCAAAAAAAAGAGAAATCGGTGTGAGCACGGAGTAAGATTACATTACCGTGTGTCGCCACACTGGGAAGGACAACGTCACTTTTGTTATTTCCCATCATATCCCATGCGTGAAGCACACTCTTCTGATGGCAGTGCATTAAAGAAAAAAAAAAGTGAAATAAAATATTCAGAAAGTGGAGGAATGCCGACCATCTGTGGCTGCATGCATGAGCCAAGCCCCTTAAATTTTGCGACCCTTATCAAGGATACACAAGGTATCTTTGAACAGCTCCTATAAAACAACTAAGCAGTGTAGTGGTGTCATTATTGAGACTTCCTCCTCTCAATAAGCCTTTCTCTCCTTCAGGTGGCCTAGTGGTTAGAGTGTCCGCCCTGAGATCGGTAGGTTGGAGTTCAAATCCCAGCCGAGTCATACCAAAGACTATAAAAATGGGACCCATTACCTGCCTGCTTGGCACTCAGCATCAAGGGTTGGAGTTGGGGGTTAAATCACCAAAATGATTCCCGGGCGCGGCGCCGCTGCTGCCCACTGCTCCCCAAGGGGATGGGTCAAATGCAGAGGACAAATTTCACCACACCTAGTGTGTGTGTGACAATCATTGGTACTTTAACTTTAACTTAACTTAAGAGGACCACATGGATACAATTAAGTAGTTTTAAAACATTTTTTTTTATTGGTAGTTCATTTTATGATTGTATGTATTGTTTTTATTACTGTATTTCATATGTCATGCATGTGTTCTGTTTACAGTGTAAGTGACTTAAATGTTAATCTCTCTGCAATTTAGGTCCTGACCTAGACCTAAGCTTAACTTACATTGTCGTTGAAAGAGCGGAACTCGTATGTTCTGTAGGCCGAGGACATTCTGTCCTTGGATGTATCCATTGTAACTGACATGTTTTACTGTACTGGGAAATAAACAGACTGTAACTTTTTAAAGCATGAGGCAGGCGATTTGTCAGATGCTGATACCTCATTTGAGAACTCTCTTTTTTTTTTTTGTTATTTCATCAGTTCTGACACGTTGCGACTTGACAAAAATCCTTCGGCGTAGCCTCTGGCCCAACATGTCACATAACCTCCACCTTTTGCTGCAGCCCTCGCTGACACACAGTGACACTTGGTGAAGACAAAAACATGCAAACGCGTCGTTTGGCTTCACTGACGGAGCAGAAAAATAACCTTCATTTGCATCGTTGGGTGCTTCCAAGGGTTGCTGACATTGTGCTACACAAAACTTGTGCATCTTTCAGCAAACAGCGGGAGTACAATTTAATGCCACTAAAACAGTGGTTTGCAAACTTTTTTCATCAAGTACCACCTCAGAAAAACCTTGGCTCTCCAAGTACCACCATAATGATCAACATTAAAATACAGTAGCATAGTAGTCCTAAGAGTGTTCAACCTTGCGGTAAAAAATGTGTTGTTGGGAAACTATCAAAAACATGACTAGTTGTTTGAACCATCTCAACTGTGGGACACAGGTGCAAAATAACTCACTGTGGAATAAGGGACATAACACACCAGACAAGGCTTCAGAAGACGAAATATACCCAGGCAAGATTGAGCTAATCTCATGGTCGCTCAATGCCATTATATCCATATTGGTGTATGCATACTGACTTGTCATTATCATCCATTATCATATGTTATACTTGTTCTAAAATTGTCATGTTTAACCAACATATAAGTTGATTGTAAATTAGGGGCGGGACATGGGTAAGCATTCTTACCTTTTTCCCGTATCCCTTTTCGGTGGGTGCCGTTGCATGTCTGTCAAATTACAAAGAGTGATGAAGTGTTGCTATATATGTCTGTTTGCCGGAATAAATTCATTCATTCATTCATTCAAGTATTCATTGAAACATAATTGAACAAGTATATTGTACATGTTTGGCCATTGTAACATAACATACAGTTTGAACAGTAACACTCTGTTAGAATATAGAAGAATAACACCAGTGTATTATTACTTATTACTTTAAATAAGCGATTCTTTGGCTTACCACTAGATATAGCCCATGTTCCACTAGTGGTACATTTACCACAGTTTGAGAATCACTGCATTAAAGCAACCACCACAACTAATTACTCCAAAAAGATATACATGTCAAGTAATAGGATATTTGCTAATACGTTTTACAATCGTGTTCTTGTTTTTATAGGCTTGGAATCCCTGAAAAAGGTCGAAGTATTTGTGAATTCTTATGTATCGCCAGGATCTCCAATGTGGAAGTAGTTTGTTCGGGTCGAATGCTCAAAGATTTCCTCCTGTATTACCTTTTTTGTGAGCGTTAGAGAGTGAGCATTACTTACATAATCTTATTCTTTATTCCCAACCGATGTGTGCCCCAAGGCTTGTAAATATGTGCACACACACATAAACACACACACTGTGCTTTTCACAACTCTCCGTATGTGTCTTACTGTCCATATGCGTATGTGCACACACAAAGCTGTGTGTCACCTCGCATTTTCTCAAGCCCCGTTCGTGCTACTTTCCTCCTGTGAGTCACAAAGCGGCACCGCCGTGCCCGTGCATGTTCCCGCTCGCTCGGATTAAGAGCTGCGCCTGCCAGAGAGCCAAATCAATGTTTTTCTTTTTTTCTTTCGTGAGATGGGGGAGACATCACCCGTGCGTTTCATCACGTCTTTCCTCGCTTTGGCCAGACTGCAGAAAGTGCATTATACTGAGGGTTGCATGCAAGAGGAGCCGGGACCACAGGCCCGGTGTGAAGTTCTGTCCTCAAGCGGATCAATACGCCACCGTACCAAGAGCGCTAAGTGAATAAAGAGGCCTGTAATGAGCCCAGTGTTTTTAGCGGGTGTGTGCCACTAAACACATTGCTCACATAGTGCGGCTTATCACTTGGTTGGTTATCATATTTGTGCACAAATCTCAAAGGGCATTGCAAAGCTGCGATATTGAGCACGACATTAAGGATCCGATGCATTGCTGTGTGTTTCTTCCTGGAAAAGCAGTGACTCGCTGTCAGCCTTTGCTGCCCTGACAGAACGTCACAAATCCTCCAAAGCAATGAGTTTTTGCAAATGTACACTACAGTAGGTAGAAAAGCGCTATACAAGTATAACCCATTTATTTATGCTGTTGCCTCTGCTGTGTATGAGGTGCACACTATATGTCGTCAAGTTAGTTGTAATCATGTCAGGCTCTTTGTATTAGCTCTGCTGTATTAGCCTGCTCAGTGGCCTTGTGGTTAGAGTGTCCGCCCTGAGGTCGTGAGTTCAAGCCCCGGCTGAGTCATACCAAAGACTATAAAAATGGGACTCATTACCTCCCTGCTTGGTACTCAGCATCAAGGGTTGGAATTGGGGGTTAAATCACCAAAATGATTCCCGAGCACGGCCACCGCTGCTGCTCACTGCTCCTCCTCATGGAACAAAGGGATAGGTCAAATGCAGAGGGTAATTTCACCCCTATCTTTAATTTTAAAGCTTGCCTTTTTCCAAACGAACTGTTTGGAATTTGAAACTTTAGTGACATATTTCGCCTCAGTTACGTCAGTGGATATCTCCTTAAATCAGGGGTGTCCAAAGTGCGGCCCGGGGGCCATTTGCGGCCCGCAGCTAATTGCCACACATTCTGGAAATACTATTGTAAAAATAAAAAAGAACATTAAAAAAAGTGGAATGAGGTGAAATCTAACGAGAACAAGTTGCAATGTTGACACAAAAGCTGCCATGCAGGCTGTTTTTTCTTCTTCTTTTGTCTATCTTTATTCATTCTTTATTTTTCTTTTTTTACCATTGCTCAAAAAAAAAAAATGACAAAAAATTCATGTTATAATGAATTATTTTCAGGGCTCCAATTACTTCAAATATTTCACTTTAAAATGTTTTATGTGGTAAATATTGCATATATTGTGTAGTAGCCATATAAAAACATCAAAGTTTTCTTTGACAAAAGCGCATAAAACAAACAAAATAATTGTTCCAGCATAAAATCGACAGATATATCTGAAGTTAATCTCGTAACTTAAGTGTTGAAAGTAAAAGAAAAACCTAATAAAAATGTATCACTTTATGAGTGGGGCACCTTTTGGATCCCAAATATATTTAGTGATTTTTTTATTTATCTTTTCACTGTGATTACTCAAAAATATGAAATAATTAAAATCAATGGTGTCCTGTATTATTGATCTTTTAGGGCTCTAATTACTAAATACTGCATATTTCAGTTTTACTATAAAAAAAACTAAGTTGTTTTTGACAGAAAAGCCATAAAACTTTTTTTTTTAATTTGTATTACTTTATATCAACTTGAAGTTGATATAGAGATTTACTGTAAGCGTTAAATAATTAAAAAAAAAGATAATCTGACTTATTTTTAACATTTTAATGACAGAGACCCTTTATGGTCCCCGGGACCCCTAAAGGTAAAATAAATAAAAAATCCATATATTTTGTTATGGTTTGAAAATGAAATATATCAAAATGGCCCCCACATGCTTTAATTTTTCCGTGTGCGGCCCTCAGTGGAAAAAGTTTGGACACCTCTGCCTTAAATGGTAGCAGTTTATCCCAAGAGGTTTTTACTCAGTTGTAGTCTAAAGTTGTAATCAATATTTTTCTCTATCCTCTTGTTGTGTGGCAGAAGGGCTGCGAAATGCACACACATCATTCTAACTTTAATCTGTCCGTAGACGCCATATGACAGAGCTAAATACTACAACATGGCTGACAGGGAGAAGACACAGTCAATGGGGACTTGGCCTGGAGGACGGCTTCGGCACGTACATTAGACCGCCCACAAAACGGCACATTCTGAAGAGACAGTCAGAAAGCAGCTTGGAGATGGTCTGTAAAACAGAATTCACAAAAAATGTTGACCAAAGCACCACCATTGTATGGTATGTAGACCTCAAGGAAGTGTTTTAAATGTAAAAAAAAACAAATATATTGACCCCTTTAAGGGCTATAAAGTAGAGGAGCTACAGTCTACAGCTGCAGAAAAAAAAATTGAATTATGACCCTGTGCATTCAGCTGTATGTCTTCTGAACCGCTGCATACAAAAGTGACAATCAGTCAAAACGCACCCCTACAATTTTGCCCGTGCTATTATTTTTTTTAAAAGAACACCACCACATGGTATCACAGGTATTATAAACCCCATCAGTCAGGTTGACCTAAGATTTCTCACGAAACCTATTGCGCTCCACATGATTTTAATGAACATTTGACATACTTCTTTGTGGTTTAGACCAGTGGTTTTCAAACTTTTTTCACCAAGTGCCACATCAGGAAAAATAATCAGAATCAGAAATACTTTATTAATCCCTGAGGGGAAATTGAGATTTTCAGCACAATCCCATTCATGACCGAACAGGACCACTGACAGGTCAGCCAACTTCCGGCGCCCCTTTTAATGACCAATATTAAAATACAGTAGCGTAGTAGTCTAAGGATTCATTAAAAACAAGGCACACATTTTTTTAACAGTGTATTCAATATTTCTGGCCACTGTAACATTACACAGTTTGAACAGTAACACTGTGTTTGAACATAGGAAAATAAAAAAGCGGTAGAAAATGGATGGATGGATGGAACACAGTGCACTTATAATCAAGTGATTCTTTGGCGTACCACTAGAGAGGGCCCCTGTACCACTAGTGGTACACGTGCCACAGTTTGAGAATCATGGTCTAGATCAGGGGTCACCAACGCGGTGCCCGCGGGCACCAGGTAGCCCGTAAGGACCAGATGAGTAGCCCGCTGGCCTGTTCTAAAAATAGCTCAAATAGCAGCACTTACCAGTGAGCTGCCTCTATTTTTTAAATTTTATTTATTTACTAGCAAGCTGGTCTCGCTTTGCTTGACATTTTTAATTCTAAGAGAGACAAAACTCAAATAGAATTTGAAAATCCAAGAAAATATTTTAAAGACTTGGTCTTCACTTGTTTAAATAAATTCATTATTTTTTTTACTTTGCTTCTTATAACTTTCAGAAAGACAATTTTAGAGAAAAAATACAACCTTAAAAATGATTTTAGGATTTTTAAACACATATACCTTTTTACCTTTTAAATTCCTTCCTCTTCTTTCCTGACAATTTAAATCAATGTTCAAGTAAATTTATTTTTTTATTGTAAAGAATAATAAATACATTTTTATTTAATTCTTCATTTTAGCTTCTGTTTTTTCAACGAAGAATATCTGTGAAATATTTCTTTAACTTATTATGATTAAAATTCAAAAAAAATATTCTGGCAAATCTAGAAAATCTGTAGAATCAAATCTAAATCTTATTTCAAAGTCTTTTGAATTTCTTTTAAAATGTTTGTTCTGGAAAATCTAGAAGAAATAATGATTTGTCTTTGCTAGAAATATAGCTTGGTCCAATTTGTTATATATTCTAACAAAGTGCAGATTGGATTTTAACCTATTTAAAACATGTCATCAAAATTCTAAAATTAATCTTAATCAGGAAAAATGACTAATGATGTTCCATAAATTCTTTTTTTAATTTTTTCAAAAAGATTCGAATTAGCTAGTTTTTCTCTCCTTTTTTTCGGTTGAATTTTGAATTTTAAAGAGTCGAAATTGAAGATAAACTATGTTTCAAAATTGAATTGTCATTTTTTTCGTGTTTTCTCCTCTTTTAAACCGTTCAATTAAGTGTAAATATCATTAGTTATTAATAATAACATAGAGTTAAAGGTAAATTGAGCAAATTGGCTATTTCTGGCAGTTTATTTAAGTGTGTATCAAACTGGTAGCCCTTCGCATTAATCACTACCCAAGAAGTAGCTCTTGGTTTCAAAAAGGTTGGTGACCCCTGGTCTAGATAATATTGATTTGGAAATGCTTTTGTGTAAATTATGTTCCACAGTCACATTAATAATCCTACGTTCTGTGTTTGTCTGCAAGATGTTCCTTTCTGAAGACGTTCTCTTTGGAACGGAAACCCTCGACGCCCCGCCCGCTCCAAAAGTAACTGTTTATTTTGGGAAAATGTACATTGTTTAAATATTTAGTTTGATGTTCAACATCATTGCTATTTACTTTTGCAGACCCGATCAAAAACTTCAAAAGCAGTACGGTATATACTGTAGGTTTACAGTCCCATTAGGTTCACTTGCCCACTCTCTGATCAATACAGAGCTCCTGCCCTTCTGGCCGATAGCTAATACCAAATGTCCATTAATAGCTACGATCACTATTAGTGACGTCACACTGTATATACAGTGTGACGTCACTAATAGTGATCTTTTTTTTTTTTTTTTTTTAACAGTAGATTCTACTGTTAAAAGAAAAAAAAAAAGACTCCAAAACCCAGCGGTCAGAGTGATCCAAAGCTGCCAAAATTCATGAACCTTATAATCTTACGCTTTTGTACAATATTGTTTAAATTGAGTGCCCAACATTGTAAAAACTTGTATAAGTCAGAAAAAAGTGTTCTTCTTAAATCCTTTATCTGTATTACATTACAAACCATTTTGACCTCAACCCATAGACACCACAAAAATCATTGACAGTCATGTGAAATAATATTTAGTTGCCTGTCAAACAAGGACCACCTTCCTTTTATCATGATTAATATAGCTTGCGTTCTCGTTAAAATATTTATTATGGCCATTATGAGGCCGATGTAGTTTAATAAGGAGCTATTTTTCACCTCAATGACTATTTTGGACCACAACAT
Source organism: Entelurus aequoreus (assembly GCF_033978785.1). Classification (NCBI taxonomy): domain Eukaryota; kingdom Metazoa; phylum Chordata; class Actinopteri; order Syngnathiformes; family Syngnathidae; genus Entelurus; species Entelurus aequoreus. The sequence continues at coordinate 26,033,482 of NC_084742.1, read as the reverse complement.
GAATGCTTTTGTCACCATCACACCCTCAGAAGATGGAGGAAGGAAGAGCATTTATCTCTTGAAGGAATGATATCGAGCAAGCCAAGCTCGCAAACGCAAGTGTCCTCTCTCTTGCCCTCCCTCTGTCGCCACTTCTTCTTGTTATCTAACCCAGCCTTTTCTGTCTTTTTCCTGCGTGCTGTCTCACTCGGTCGCCCCCGAAACGCTTGCCTCTTTTCCTCCCAGATAAGGCTGGCGGAGCTGCAGGCTGCTGGGCTGGTTAATTGGAAGCGGGAGAGAGTCTCAAGGCCTGGCCAGTGAGCCTTGTGCTTTCTTACCAAAAAACATCTCCAGGCACCAAGACAGCGACACGCATGCTGACGGCCACACACTCGCACGTACACACACAAACACTTACACACCACCCATGCACACAGACCATTTTCTCTTGGTGCCCACAGCAAATATTTTACGCATGCAAAACATTTCAACAGGAAGTAGTATTGAGTATGTTACTCAAAGAGATAAAGTTGCATACTGTAAACATGCTGTAGTGGCCCCGAGCTGACTTTGATTGCCATTTAAGTTTGCAGTCACAAAATTCCAATGACATCACTGAGCTTAACCCGGGGCGAAAACATAGCACCGCTTCATTTGCAATAGATTTGCAAGCACCTGTGTGTGAAGCATGGTATGATGGGAAATGACAGGGAGCAAGAGTTTGGGTTTCTTTGCACAATGGTGAAATAATGAATTCAATAGTTAAGAAAATAGTCAGTTGAAGTATTGATTCAATTATATATTTAATATTGTGGTTTGCAGTGATATAGTAGGAAGGTAATTTATTTGGAACCATTCGTCACAGTTTACCTGACACATGAAACATGGCACATTGGGGGGTACTCAGGCAGCAGTAGAATATTGAATATCTTAAAATGGTTTTTACCACAGCGTCAGTTGCTATGTAGAGTAGCACTTTCCATCATTTTCAGCAGACTGCATTGCACAACGATTAACCCCCCACCTTCCTCTCACGGGAGATCCACCCAGGAATGGGGCCATTTGAATCTCATACTTATTGCCTGATCTACTCGAGCTTATTAAGATCTAAATAGTGTGTGCAAACTATAACATTGCATGTATTATTCGTGAGCATGTTGCCGGTGATCTATTAAGACTGCTTGTACAACTGACAACACGTGCAAAAGTGATGCAAACTGCCCTATTCAAATGATGTTTTAGCATGTATACCAGCTGTCACCATGGAGACACACATTTCCCTCCACATTTATGGGATCATTTGCTCCAACCTTTTGGTGTTTTGTCATGTTCTTGACATGCTGCACACAAATGTAATATGTACTTTTTCTGGGCTATTTTGAAGCAACATAAACAGAACCTACTTTTAGCACGCTGAAAGTGCGCTCTGGGAGGCGCTGCGCTGTTGTGATGGTGCGTCGAGAATGATCCAGATGTAAACAGTTTTTTTCATGTAGGAGTAGAGATGTATATTAAGATTTTATCCATACCAATATCAATATTCCTTATTGTTACCGGTATTCAACAGTACCCTTATCGTTACTACAGTATTTTACGGTCTATTAGCCATTACTTTTTTCCCAAGCTTTGAACCCTGTGACTTATACAAAGGTGTAGCTAATATAGGGAATTTTCTTTGCTAATGGCTAAAATATGGAAAAGATTAAGCAAAGCAATCAATGTACAAAAATGATGCACTTTAAGAAACTGTTCAAACTCCAAGTGTTTACAAAGTACAAGGAAAAAGAATCCTGATAAACATCTTAACCCTTAATAAAAAAAGGAGAACATCTAACACTATCACTCTATCTTCATGCTGGCTTCTGGAAGCAGTAGTTCGTCCTCTTTATATTCAGATTCAAAAAGATAAGGTTTATCGAATCTGCCATGATTAGAAGACACACATGCCTTTGTTTCCGGAAGTAGGACACACATTTGTTGCCAGAAGTCGGGAGTGCGCTGCAATGGGAACGGAAATAAATGTGCCAAGGAAATAGTTCTGGCTGTCATGATCCGTTGCCCGGGTCATGTTTTGTTGAGTAAAATTTTTTCGTTAGTTGTTTAGTACTGTTTCAGAACCCTTGTTTGTTTTCTTAGTTGTCATGGGTGCTGATTTTTGTCACCTGCCTCTGATTAGTGGTCGGGATGCTCACCTGCTCAAGGTCACTAATCAGAGAGCTATTTATTCCTGCCTCGCGCCACACTCTGCCTGGCAGTCTTATTCGCAACACGCAACGGTTACGTTGATATTACGGCGTCTTGTTCTTTTTGTTGGCTAGTCTTTTGCTAAGCCTTTACCGTAGCTTCCTATGCCATCGGCACGTTTTCTATTTTCGTATTTTTGCCTGATTTATTGGAATAAATCATCTTTCTTACCTGCACGCTGCTTCCTGACTGGGAAACGACCACCGCACAAACATGCGACTCCGACGTGACACTGGCAATGATTAAAAATGATCAAAGTACGATAAATATTGAACATATTACAAATTGTTATGAACGTGTCTGTTACTACATCGAATGCAGCTGAGATAGGCTCCAGCACCCCCCGCGACCCTGAACGGGACAAGCGGTAGCAAATACTTGCAGTGTGTATACAAAACGTTGATGGAGGGTTTTGAAGTTGTTAGACGGCTTTGAAGGCTCCAACAGTGACTCCCATTAGCCGTATCTTCCAAGCGTTTTTTAATCATCTTTAAAATTCCACCCCCAAAAAAGAAGAGTGTGTTCTTGTCTCTCATAATGATTGTGAACGATAGGCAAAATTCCCAAAAAAGTGAAGTTCCCCTTTAATACATGCAAACCTTTAGTAGATCAGGCCCACAGTGTGTAGTCATACACAAGGCCAATCATACCATACCTGGGCCCACTTCACACTTAAAGTCTGTCACCATTATAAATAAAATGTACTTGCTTACTTACTAAGGCTAGTCTGAGGGCTCTGATCATCGTTCAAGGTCTCTAGCATGATTGAAAGAGGTGGGCCAGTGTATGGTACAACTTTATGTGCACGTACATGCACGCATGGAACGTAGTCATAGAATGATTGTAATGTGATCGCTCCTTGTAAGTTCTTTATGATAACCACCATATTTTGTAATAGAGGAGAACTCAAAGACTGTTTAAAAATTCACCCATGACTAAATTTTTATGCAAAATAAAGACATGTCAATTAATTAATGTGATTGCTCCTCTCGCAAATAATTAGTCATAGACACCACTTTGCACATTATACATAATTAGAACGTCTCCAAATAGGCTGGGAATAATCGACTAAGTCAGGGAAATGACAGGAGAGGGAAGGGGAATGGCGCCAAAGTCCGGCACTAAGTGTGACTGCGCACTTTTGAGATGTGTTTGTAGTATTTATTGCTGTGAAAAGGTTAGAAACGGCTTTCTTGCAGAGCACATGTACTGTATTTCCCCTGATAATTCACATATAGCTGAGGTATCCAAGGTACCAAATGACAGAGCCATGAGGGGTCCCGCTGAAAGTCAACCATTAATCTGCCGAGCTAACGGCGAGGCTAAAGCTCTTGATCTGCTTCATTAGCATCTTCTCATCTGGGATGAATGCAGTTAGCACCGCAGTTCTACGGGTGCCTTAAAGCTGACGAGGCCGATCAAAGTAGTGAGGAAGAATGCTCATGCAGAGCAAACTTCAGGTCTGGAAAGACTCCATTAGGCATATTAACATTTTACTTTTACTTCCACATGTTTTATTGTGGTATACGAGGCCTACATGTATTTGTAATTACATTTTTAAATGCTAAACTTTTTGTTTACGTATCGATTTTCTACATGGTACACATTGACGGACAGTGCAGCCCAGCCTTTGGCTTGCGGAAGTTATGGATTAAATAAAAATTAAAAAAAGTGCCAAGGAGAAGCAATAACTTAAAAACCCTCTTCCGTTGTTAAAATCTTCTGTTAAGTGGAGTTGCATGATTTTGACCAAAAATAAAATCACTTTTTTTTTTTTCCTGAAAACTCGATTTTCGATTAAGATTTCAATTGTTTTGGTAAAAACTACAAAACATACCAGAGGGGTGGGGGTTGCTGACATTATTATATTGTTTGTAATGAAATAGGTGAATAAAAAGTCTAAATAAAGGTCATACATATATTTAAAGTAGGGCTGGGCGATATATCGAATGTACCGGTACTCGATATATCGAGGGTTTGTCTCTGTGCGATATAGAAAATATCGAGTATATGTCCTCACGCAGTTGCTTTTAGCTGCGGGCATTACACTACAGGCATTTCTCACTCTTTCTTGTCTCTGCTTCTCACAGAGACATAAAACAAGCTCACCTTCTTACATACGTCACATACTGACGCGTGTGCAACGTCATACGCTATCGCGGAGCAGACAAGTAACGACATGGGTAACATTAGCTGTGATGCTAGCGGTGTGGTGCGAGTGGTAATACAAGAGAAAGAAGGTGCGAATCTGGTAACAAATGAAGGAAGAATCAATTCCCAAGAAAAACAGCAGGGAGTCCATCGTCCAAGGCTGAAACGACGCGTCGACGTAGTCGACGTCATCGGTTACGTAAATACGTCGACGCCGTTTTTGTGCGTCGACAGATCGCATATTTACGTCACACTACCGTCATGGCGGACCGCAAAGCAGACGGTGCGAGCGAGGGGGAAAAATCACGCCAAAAGTCGTCAAAAGTGTGGGAGTATTTCAATACACGGCCTAATAATGTTGTTGTATGCACACTGTGTCGAGCGGAAATGGCCTATCATAGCAGCACAACGGCTATGAACGGACATTTGAAAAGAAAACCATCAACCATCAACTAGTCAATCGTCCGCGTGAGCATACGTTGTCATCATTACACAAAAACATGAATGTGTCATTTGTATCTGCTAGGGGTGTAACGGTACGTGTTTTGTATTGAACCGCTTCGGTACGGGGCTTTCGGTTCGGTACGGGGGTGTACCGAACGAGTTTCTAAGCTAAAGCCTTAACAAGCTGCTTTGCTCCTTCTGCTTCTGTCTCAGCACGCAGCATTGTCCCACCCACACAACCAATGGTACACAGAAAGCGTTATCAGCCAACCAGCAGTGCGTATTCAAAACGTTACCAGCCAATCAGCAGTGCGTATTCAGAGCGCATGTAGTCAGCGCTTCAGCGTCGAGCAGATAGGTGTTTAGCAGGTGAGCATCAGGCAGCGGACACTCCCCAGATGATAATAAACACCTCCCAGACAACTACTAGTAACATCACTATGAGCCCGCCCATAGCAAAAATGTGCTTGCTCATCTGTTGCTTGATCTCGTATCTTGAGAACATTTTGAGCTTCTTATAACTGTCTAATTCTGTGATCAATTGTTTCTCTTTTATTGCTCCTAAGGTACCCTTAGGAGCAATAAATAAGCTAAAAAGAGACAAGACATCACTGAGACAAAGGAGGTTGAGTTGAGACAACCATTTGAGCAATATTTGAGAAGTGGGATACACTGAGGAGAGCTCATATATGTATGACACTGATCTCAATTATGTCTCATTTATTTTGAAGGAGAATTAAAGAGAAATAAATTAGATGTATGAGCAATAAAATAGATCTTATGTATGTCTCTTTCATGTCTTGATTATTTCTCTTAAATGTCTTAACAAAGCCATCATATCTCAAATTTGAGAATAATGACAACAAATTGAGAGTTCAATTATCTGACTTAATTAGAAATAACAGTAAAAAAAATACTCAAATATTGTAAGGTGTATAACTTTATTTGGCTATACAAAAATACAAAACATAAGATATAAAAATAGATTAAATACAACAATTTAAATGTAGTTAATTATTACAAACATAATGTACATCTTGACATTCACAATAATTAAAACAACATAGAAAACAATATACAAAAAATAAAACAAATAAAAATATAAAATAATTTAACCCCAAGTACTCACTTTGTTGTTGTGAAGTGAATTATATTTATATAGCGCTTTTCTCTAATGACTCAAATCGCTTTACATAGTGAAACCCAATATCTAAGTTATATTTAAACCAGTGTGGGTGGCACTGGGAGCTTGTGGGTAAAGTGTCTTGCCCAAGGACACAACGGCAGTGACTAGAATGGCGGAAGCGGGAATTGAACCTGAAACCCTCAAGTTGCTGGCACGGCCGCTCTACCAACCGAGCTATACCGCCCCACACGTGAAAAAGTCAGGTGTAGTTTTTTTAACGCCTTGTTGAGCAAACCGTGTACCGTAGTTAAAAAAAAACACTTGACTTCATCTCAGTAAGAGGGTGAGTAAATGACAACATTTTCCATTTTTTAAATATTCCAAGCAAAAACTGAAATACATTTATAAAATTGTAACCGGGCCGTTTGGAACTGGTCTACATACAAAAAATAATCACACATTGAAAACCAGGGATACTTAAACATTTTTACCTCGGGGCCCGACCAACTTTTTCACTACAGAGGGGTCTGGGGCCCACTCAAATACAAACACTGAATTACTATTTCTACTAATATACCTGATTATGTAAGCAGTAACATACTGCGTCATTTCCAGTTGTATTATTTTTTTATTTGGAAACAGCTTTGCACTGTGAAGAGATATTAGCCGCTAGCTTGTTAGTGAGGTTGCATCGGTGCCAAATTTGCGAGACACAGCACAGCTCAGTATGCATTGTCACAGTATAACGTGGTACTAAAAGCTACATCATACGGCAATTTTTTTTTATTTTTATTAATTACTGTGCAACCCCAGACCAAAATTTTAACATGTTTACAAAGGAAACATCCTACCCCAGAATGAACTTGGCAGGTACAAGGACCTACTTAAAACCTGCTCTGGCCCGACATTTGTTTACCAAAGCTTTCTTGAGCTTGGCCTCCTCAATATTGTCCCAATCAGGAAGGGTACCGCATCTCAGGACAAACGCTGTAAGGCAAGAACATAATAATCAGGCATTTGTAATTTTGCCACATCAGAGTTTTACAGGTATCAAATCTATGCAATGCAATAATAATAATAATAACGCAAATCTAATTTAATGCTTTTTAATCCCATTTTTTTGGTACTTAAAAAAATGTAATGTCCATGTGCAACTGCATATAGTTATTATATATAGTCAAAAGCTTACGATTATCTGTATACACAGTTGTAAGCATTAGACAAGTTAATTAGTTGAAAAGTTTACATTAACTGTTACTATCTAGTGTATTAGAATTGGCTTACAAAGCTGTTTAATTGGAGAATGTATTTGTATTTATTTATTTTTCTGGAGTAGCATCTGGTGTTTTGACTGTGCATGGCCGTAGACATTTTAGAAACATACAGAACAATATTTGGAAAAATGCCAATAAGATGCATAAAAAAAAGGTATGTCAATTAAACATATTGAATATATTCTAGTTTACACCCTCTCTGTTGTTTAAAATGTTTACAGTAAATAGCAAGTTATGTATCGAGTGTCATGTCTTGTATTCATTTATTGTGGGAACGTCAGAGAATAAAAGAGTTGTGGTCTGCTGTGAAAATTGCCTTGTTTGTCCATCCTAGGCCAGCGTAGATCACTTGAGGCGCCTGCGTCACGACAGTTGCTAATGTTAGCCAAGTTAGCTCATATGAAGTGGAGGTGATTGAAATAAACGAGTCGTGTCTGAAAAAAGCTCCGCTTCCCATTATCCTGACATGGTGTCACAGTTAAGGACTACACGCCTACAGTGACCAAAGAATGGAAAAGTTTAGGCCCCCAGTGCAGTTTCATTTTGCCGTATTGAGGCAGTGCTTTTGTCGCGTTCCCACCTTACAATACCTCTTGTATGCAGTTTAACAGCTACAGCTCAAAAAAAGAAACACAGACAGACGTAGCAATTTCGATGACCGTAACGTTCTTAAGTTAATTTTCATTTACCGTTTAACATATTGACTATCGGCCATGTCCTACAATTGTATAACATTTTTTAAATGCCTCTGGACAATGCATTTAATGCTTTTTATTGCCGTTTAAGGCCTTAATTTACGCAAAATCCATTTAATGCCTTGCGGAAACCCTGAACATACAGTACATTAATAGACACAACCACACTTCAAGTTGATGGACATAACACTATATTGCTTATCACAAAGCTAGTTTTTTGGCCAATCACAAACTGTAATTATGTAACTTTCAGTTATGCTTCTAGTGTGCTGTAATCAATAAGGGATCAAACTTTCTCGTATTGAACTTCTATTTAATTATTGTTACACAATTTTGGCCTGAAAACACCCTCAGTTCGGGAAAACTTACTTAGGATTCCTTCAACTTTTTTCCGGTCAAGGATGCGCTTTCCTGTTCCTGCAGGTTTGTTTCCAGGGCGACCAAAAGGGACAGCATTTTGACACTCCTCAACTGTAAAAAAGTGGTCAAAAAGTGCGTGGAATAAACGCATACAATTGGGCTTTGAAGCATGACTCATGGCAGCAAGGCGGAACGATGATATGAATACGCCGCTCTCAGGAAAGAGCACCTGCTGGCCCGATTGTTGAGGAGGGCCATCGCTGTATTTGTCTCCAGGTCGCAGAGAGTTTGGTGTACTCTGACTTGGCCCGGATCTGAAAGGGAAAAAATAGCACAAACAATACCAGAATGAGAAAAGAATGTGTTAAGGCCCAATCACAAATTTAAGTAAACAAAACAATTACATCATGAACAAATTAGCATGAGTTACTTGCCTATTTTCAAGAGGACTTCTTCGATTCGTTGCTTTTCTCGCAGGATTTTTTCTAACTCCTTCCTACATCCATCACATGGCGTCCATGATTTTTCTGCCTGCGGTCGATATGTGATAGTGTCCTCGACGGATGGGTTGCCTGCATCTCTCCTGTCCGGTGACAGGAAAGCTGGGTTTTTATTGTCAGGTGGATTGTGTACGCCGGGTGAAGGACCAGAGGTGTTGTAGACATTTGGTGATGGGCCAGCGGTGTTGAAGTCATGCAGTGATGGGCAGGATGCATGGTCTTCGTAGGGAGATGGACCTTTGATGTTGAGGCCATATGGTGGTAGGCTAGATGTATGGCCCCCATAGGGAAATTGACAATTGATGTGGAGGCCATACGCATTTTAACTTCCAGCGGCCAAAGGAGAACAAGTATTTAATAGACTGGCGATTCTGTAAAATATAAAACAAAACAAAAAATGACATTGTATGATTTTCAGGTAATTTGCATTTTTTTCCCCTCTTTTTTACCTCTACTTCTCTGAAGTATAAAATATGGATTTCATGCAATAAGATGCACATCAATTACTTTTTTAAAAATTAATACAATGTGATTTTACGGATTTTTGTTTTGGATTCTATCACTTGCAATTGAAGTGTGCCTATAATGATATTATTAATAATAATAATAATATAAGTAACAGACCTCGAACTACAAAATCAGCAGTGTATAAATTATTTGTTCTCCTTACTCTATGATGCACGGTACCAATAATGAAAATGAATGTACCATGACCAAAATTGACCATATCTATAATCGTTCTGTACAGTACTCCTAAACAGAAACATTTCACATCAAACACAAAGGAACTGGACCAATACTGAAGATGAAATCATCTTGACTGCAAGGAAATAGACAACTCACTTAGTCAACAATACCAACTAACAGGTTATGACAGATTTTTTAATATTAAGTTATACATAACATTGACTATCACCAAAAAGTTATTACTTTATATATATCAGGATTATTTATGAAATGTACAATTAAGTATAAACTGTCAAACCAGTACTTATATTTGGTTTAAATATGTTTTTTAAACTATTGCTTATTGAGATTTCCGCTCTACCTCCTTTTTTCACGGAGGAAGTACAGGCATGTGAGCAACCTTTGACAAAAGAAGAAGAAAATTCACAAAAAAGAGTAACATTTGGATGTACCACTCTGGAACATCAAGCCTATACCTAACTGCCAGGTACACCCACCGTCTTCTGTGTCTGACTAATGTTTTGTTGTGAATTTTGTCACAAAGCATATCCTGCTAAAATATGACAAACTTTTGAGTGTAAGAATGTGAGCGATATGCTGAGATGTTGTATGTTTTGGCTTGTGACAAAATGTTATAAAAAAACCTTTAACGATTTTTATTCTATTTTAATTTCAGCACATGAAAATATTTCTACTTTTGACTCTATCAAAGACAATGGAAAACCATTTTCCAGATCAGCCCTCATAGATCCTCCCGATGGCCTAACAACTGAACTACATGTCGATGCTGGGTATGAGCCATCTCAATCATTTGAGGAATCTCTCCCTGATATGGGGGATTGGATGTACAATGACAGACATACGTTTAATGAAGGATTTGAAGATAGTTTGAGTGAGGAGTGTGCAGAAGAGTCAAATATCAAGGACACAACAGACAAACCAATATATGACAATGCATCAGTAACCGTGGCAGAGTGCCTTCTGATCATCATGGGTTATGAAAACTGTCATAAAGTCACTGATAAGGCCCTAAGCGATTTGCTGAAAATGTTCAAGTTGCTTTGCCCCGATAGTCTGAATGCAGACTGCTTAAACAGTGTGCAGAAGTTCAAAAACTTTGTTTTATCCCGCTCTGCATCATCGCCCATTTTATTACATAAATACTGCAGTAATTGTTTTGGGCCATTAGAAAGTAAACAAATAAAATGCCTGTCTTGTGGGACCAGTGTGTCAGAAGAAAGATCCTCATCCTTTATAGAGGTTCCAATTAAGGCTCAAATAAGGTCATTGTTCCTCAAGCCAGGTTTTCAGGAGAAGCTTAACTTTAGATTAAGCAGAAAGAAGGCAGATGCTAACAACATTGAAGATATATATGATGCAGAAGTTTACAAACAGCTTGTCGATAGGGGTGGTCCTCTAAAAACATCTCACTTACTTGGAACACACAAATGAAGACAAAAATGGATATTTGTTAAAGCTCATACATGGTACTCAAAATATACCTATGCAGATGGTAAATGTAGTCAAACTTGTGCAGTCTATTCCTGTTATTTCACAAACTATTAAACCAGGGAATGTCATAGCTGAATTTTACAGACATATGACTAAAGATGATAGTTTCTGTCAGGAAAACAAATATTTGTCTAGGATTAAACTATATGGAGCATCTAGTGAACTTCTATTGGACACAGTTCACCTCTCTCCATTGCAAATACATGCTGGTCACTGCATCAATTCTGGAACAGTAAGCATCTTTCACAGGGCACAAATTAAGAGAAATGATCTCACATCAAAATACTATGGTAAAGGTAATAGAAGAAACAATTTTACAGGTTTTTTTTCAAATGACGGACAAACAAAGTATGGACAGATTGATTTCTTCTTTACCATAGCACAATCGTGCCAAATGGGCCCTCGTTCGTGAATTTAAACATGCAGGTTTTTCTTTGCTGCAAGATAGTGTAACAATTGGTACATTTAGTCATGTTATTCCCCTATTGGAAACCTCTTGCCAGTACAGTAGTATGCTTGAAAGACATATTGGGTAAAGTTGTTTTCCTTGACTTCACATCTATGCCTGGCATTGTGTTTGCAGTTCATTTCCCAAACACACTTGAAAAGTTTTAACTAATTAAGAACTGAACTGGCCTAAGAAGCCACAAATCAAATATTTGATCATTGTTATAAATGCTCTGAAAATACACACCGTTGTGATGTTGCCGTGGATGCTGTAAAAGTCTGTAAATATGTACTGTATATGGAGTATCATTGTTGATTACGTTTTTGCATTGTCTGTAATATTTCAGTGGCCAATATATTAAAATGTACTTGTTAAATAAAACCACTGTTTTTTTTAATGAATATTTAGGCCTACTACGCTACTGTATTTTAATATTAGTCCTTATCATGGTGGTTGGAGAGCCAAATGTTTTCTGAAGTGGTACTTTGTGAAAAGAGTTTGAGAACCACTGCTCTAGAAAGTTCACTAATGTTAAAAGATCTTAAAAAGGGTCTTGTGATCATAACAGTATTGTTTGGGTTCAGTTTTAAATCTCACAATTGTAGTCACTGAGTTACTGTACATGGTGTGTGTATAAGAAATCAACACATTAAGTAGAACATTATGAAAATAAACCATATAGATTACAGACCATATATCCATATTGCCTGAATTAATTATTTTCTCCAAATGTTGGCATGAGATAAACTGGAGTATGATTGAGGTATAATTAAAGTGTGCCAATTAAAATGTATTTTTAATTTATTTTTCCTGAGATAGAAAAGAGGCATATCTGACAACTCAAATGGTGAGCAGTGAGAGACAAAACCAAGTATATCTCTCACTGAGACATCATTGAGACATATTGAAACCAATACTCAAGTTTCTTTTTGCCAAAATAGAAAAGAGACATCTGAGAACTCAAACAGTGAGTAGTGAGAAACAAAACCATGTATATCTCTCACTGAGACATAATTGAGACAAATTGGAGACCAGCTCATTCATCTCTCATTTTGGTCTTAGTTGAAATCGGGAAAAGAGATAACTGTTAGACAACTTTGAGATCTCTCACAGTGCTCACTGTGAGCCTTATTTCTCAGGAGATACATCTGAGAAGAATGAGAAAACTACTTTGGTCTCGATTAGTGCTCTTTTATGTCTAGGAGATGTATATAAGACATACATGAGATCTCATCTTCAATTTTGCTTTGCTATGGGCGTTGACCTTCTAGAAACTTAAACTGCAGCTCAGCTCACTCGCAGTCCTGGCTTGAGGTGAAGGCTAATTCAATCAATCAATCAATGTTTATTTATATAGCCCTAAATCACAAGTGTCTCAAAGGGCTGCACAAGCCACAACGGCATCCTCGGTACAGAACCCACATACGGGCAAGGAAAAACTCACCCCAGTGGGACGTCGGTGAATGACTATGAGAAACCTTGGAGAGGACCGCATATGTGGGTAACCCCCCCTCTAGGGGAGACCGAAAGCAATGGATGTCGAGTGGGTCTGACATAACGTTGTGATTACCTCTCAGTTCCAGCCACATCGACCCCTTCTGAGCGCCTATTTTCAGCTTCTGGGAATATTGTAAACAAGAAAAGAACCAGAGCATGTAGACATGCTAACCTTTCTTCATTACAACTGTTAGTCACTCACTGGAATGAGTAGAATTGGTTATTGTGTACTGTGTTGGACTGGATGTTTATTTTGCACATTTTAAAAGCAATACTTTTTGTTTACAGTGCTCCAGAATATTTAGATTGGCACTTTTTTGCATTGGATGTTTATCTTTATTTTTGCACATTTTAGCAAATAAGCAATACTTTCACTTTTGTTGAAATGTTTACACTGTTGTTACAGAATATTTCGTTTTGCACTTTTTTGTATTGGATGTTTATCTTTATTTTTGCACATTTTAAAGCAAAATAAGCAATACTTTTACTTTTGAAATGCTTATACTATTGCAGAATATTAAGATTTGCACTGGATGTTTACTTTTATATTTGCACATTAAAAAGCAAATAAGCTACTTTTAATTTTGTTAAATGTTGAAAGTTTTAAATGTTTACATTGTTACAGAATATTTTGTCATGTTGTTGTCAATGTTGACTGAGTGGCCATACTTCTTTTTTTTTGTAAATAAAACCCATGCCTTTTGAAAAAACGGGCCTACATGTATTTTTTCAACTTCATTTTAAATAAAAAAATAATCGGTAAAAGGAAAAATAATCTATAGATTAATCGAAAAAAATAATCTATAGATTAACCGATTCATCGAAAAAATAATCTATAGATTAATCGATAGAAAAATAATTGTTAGCTGCAGCCTTACCATCGTCCGTATAAATATATTTTAATTTAAAATTTAACATTTTTGTCATAAAAAAATACAATCATGTGTGCTTACGCACTGTATCCCTGCAGACTGTATTGATCTATATTGATATATAATGTAGGAACCAGAAATATTAATAACAGAAAGAAACAACCCTTTTGTGTGAATGAGTGTAAATGGGGGGGGGGGGAGGTTTTTTGGGTTGGTGCACTAATTGTAAGTGTATCTTGTGTTTTTTATGTTGATTGAATAAAAAAAATACAAAAACATGTTTTGTATTTATTTTGTATTATTTTTTTATTTTAAATTCTTGTGCGGCCCGGTACCAATCGATCCACGGACCGGTCCGCGGCCCGGTGGTTGGGGACCACTGATATAGGTTATGTCAATACAGAACGTACAAAATCCTTACATGTAATGCATTATATTGTGCCAAGAAAATACCACCCCATACGTACCAGAAACCGCAATTAGCCATGCTAATGTTGGAACGCATTTCATCAGCGTATCAGCATATTGAGAATGAAAATACTGTATATTTTTCCCTGTCAGTTGGATGACACATCAACATACAGGCTAAAGGGCATATATGTACTGTATATTATGTTGATGTGTCATTGACCGGGCTAGCATGCTAAGCTACATTAGTGTGATGTTGCTTTGCTCCTAAGCATTCGTTGCAGGAACATACTAGCTTTGTAAAACAAGGTCATAGACTGTATTGGACAATACAGTTTACATACGAAATGTCCATTTCCAATTTATTACAAGTAATAAGAAAATGCAAATGCCTTACTTACCTATCAAGGAGAAAATTAGCAAGTTTGGCATCAGATGAAAAAATGTCATGATGACGCCTTTTAGATTTACTACGGTCTGACATGTTTAGTAACTTTACCAGTGGCAGTAGCTTGACGAAGAGGGCGGTGCGTAATTGGCAACCTGTGACACACTCACAGACTTTTTAATTTGTCAATGATGGAGGGCTGGGCATCGAAATTAAAACAATAAGAAGATTTCGGGGCTGTAAATCTAATTTGAAAATGATCATATCCCGGTTGAACAACCGTTATCAGTTATAATGCTATTCGAAAATAACATGATTTATTAATGCCTTTTGACATATCAGGGCCATTTAATGATAACTTGACATAAGATTATTACATATGGCATCTTTAAAGGTAAACTACACTTTTTAATTTTATTTTGCCCATCGTTCACATAAAAAACAAATCTGATGTATTTAAGTGTGTGCATGCAAACGTCCAAGCTTATTTCTTTTTTACATTCCAACCAATATGGAATTGACCCCAAATGTTTGTGTGGCTGGGTACGCCCAGACCACACCCCCTTATAAATACGCAAATCATATTAAAGCTAGCCATGTGAAAGAGGACAGCTCATGGAGGTGCTTCTTTCTCCTGTGTCTACCAAACAAAAGAGGGGTGAGTGGGACAGCATGTGCTACAGGAGCAATGCTCTGGGCTCCGAGAACCACACGCAGGCCGAAAAAAAAAAAAAAAAGTCAGGTCAGGAAAAAGGTGAAGAAGATGGCTCTGCATGGCCAAAGTAGACGAGAGGACCGGAGATAAAGTAGTGCTGCACCCCGTTTGAAAAGATAGTCACTGCAATGATAAGTAAAGCTTGAGAAGAAGTGGGTGACTTTGATGACCCCAATATAACAATATTTTGTGTAATTTTCAACAAAATGTGTTCATACAGTAGCCTGCTCACAGCCAAATTAGGTTTTTGTGGAAATGTTGTAATATTTGGTATGCAATCTTTTAAATCTAAACATGCCAGCATACCAAAAAGTATATGAAAGACTTTGACTTTTGTTTTATTACTCAATTTATTATGACAGCCCAGGAGAGCTTCTTGTGCTAGCAGCCACGTGAAACAAAAAAGGAGCCATTCCTCCACTGTTTCCCGTGCCATTTGTGCTGAAAACCTCCTGCGGCTGCTGTCTGCCCTCCTGGCCGAGCTGTGATGGAGTCACAGAAACACGTTTTGTGACCCAAATAGGTGGCAAAATGATCGCCACTCTGGAAAATAAAATGGGCGAAAACACTCGCTTTTTGTTACTATTCTTACTTATTTTTTGTTCTGCTTTGCGTTCCTACTCACTGATCGTTACACAAACCTTGACTCAGTGTACGAATGTTTCCTCCTCCAATTGAGTGCCTTGGATTGCTGCCATTGTGGGCGAGCTCATTAATTTCCAGTGCTCATTCAGTCAGCATAGCAGTCATCAGCTTCTGTGCTAGTATGTTAGTTGTGGCCTTTTTAAGTTTGTTTGTTTCTCAGCCGTTTTAAAGCATTTACATAATTTTGCTTCTTCTAAATGAGTCCAAAGAAAGCATTGGACTAGCGATCTGTGGTTTGAAACATCGAGGAAGTACCCACAGCCATGTCAACACTGCCTCCTCTCCCTCCTTTCTGCTGAACGCCTGGTGTTATGACGTTGTTGTTGAATAGAAAGTTGATCCATCACCCCTAGTTATGTTTGTTTGATATACAGTACTGTATTGCATATATTGTGTTCAAAGTGAACAAATCTTTACTAAAATATGGACTTTTGTTGTGGCTGGCACCCATTATTCATGTTTGTATTGTTTTTTATAGGGATAAATTTGCTTTAGGATGCCAACGTTTCTGTTTAAGAACCCTGTTCAAGAACCAATTAAATTTGTAAATCGAGGTTCCACCGTATGTATATCAATTACAAATACACACCCTTACGCATTTAATTTTTTACTCATGAGGTTGTGTTTTCATTAGTGTGCATTTGTTTGCGTATAACTTCTTGGATATAAATTATTCAACGTTTTTTTTCTTTAATTTCTTTAATATTATCCAGATTGCACATTTTGACCATTTTCATTTGCATATAACCTGCTACCCAAGAATGTACAACAATTCTTCTCAACTAAAGAGGAGAAATATAACCTTAGAGGAAAATCTCATTAAAAACATTTGTATGCTCGTACAACACTAAAAACCTTTAGCATATCAGTATGTGGAATTAATTTATGGAATGGATTAAGTAAATAAGTTAAACAATGTACTGATATGATCCAGTTTAAGAGGTTGTTCAAAGTAATAGTGCTTAAAAAGTACAAAGAAGAAGAATTATGAGAAACACCTTCAACCTTATTGAAAACAGGATATTCTTCATCTCAGCATGTTTATCATGACTGACTTAATTATCTATTACAAAAACTGCTGTATTAATCATTCACGGATGTCATTGTGCTACAATAAGAAGACAGTAAATGAACGTATCCATTTGTAAACGCTCTGAAGTGGGAAAGGGGTAGGAAAAACTAGCTTTGCTTCTTCCTACTCCTTTTCGGACATGATGTAAAATGAAATGATATTAAATTGTGTGATGTATTATGCTGTAGGTGTGTTCATGTTCAAAATAAACGAAAGAAAGAAAGTAGTAAGAAAAAACCCCAACATGCTTACACCTTGTCGACTGGGTGACCCTGCTTCCAGTTTGCCAACTCTTTTCAAATGTGATTCCCCCAAATGACTAAATGGCACTTTTCACCCCAAATTTGCATCACTCGTCTCTCCATGTTGGCCATGTTGAATATTAAAAGTGTCTCTGCGTGACTCTCTGGTTAATTAGAGCGTGGCAGCGGCGGCCTCATGCTGACGGATGCTTCCCTGCTGAGCTTTTTACAGGATAGGATTAATGACTCCTGCCTGACTGGAGTTCGTTGTGTGTGTGTTTTTTGTTAGGTCATTAGTGTGTATTAACTGTGTATAATCCTCAGACACTGCTGTTTGTGGGGGAAAAAGTGAATATGTAAAAATATGTCTGAGCTATTTCTACTTTATTCTTTGTCTGGATTATTACAATACGACTATTTCCAAAGCCATTGCAGTGGGAAATACATACAGAAAGATAGTGGGGAAATACACACTAAACTTTGAAGTACTAAATCCCAAACTTCACCTGTTCCATGTGTATTGATGCTGAAAGAAGCTGCACAAAATATAGTTATTACATTTGCATATAATACCAGGGTTTCCCACACATTCATTTATTTGTGGCGGCCCGCCACGAAAGAAATACGTCTGCCACAAATAAATAAAAAATTAAAAAATAATATTTTTTATTTTTTTTTGTCCTCTCCAGCTTCTCAGGCAAATCATATAGTTGATGTAGATGCCCATATCAGCTGTTCAGATTTACTTTACAAAAGAGAAGTGTAGGATACTTCTCTTGTTGCCTTATTTGTATTTGACTTTATTAAATGTATTTATATTAGAAACACAACATGTGTATATAACAAAGGGTGCAAAGTCTGCAGGCAGTAGGAAACACATGGTTAAGTGTAGGGAGTAAAACTGATGGCAGTCTAAAGTTCAAGATTTTTGGAGCTCTGTGTTCAGTGGATCAGATGTTTGATGAAGCTCTGTGTCTATCTACCACCACTACTGTTTTCTGTTTATTTGTTACTGACTGTGGCAGGACACCTCTGCCTCTGTTTCACTTTATGTTGCTAGTAAATAATATGGTTGTAGTAGTAGGCTAAAGTTAAATTATTTAATATGCACTAATTAAAGGGGCAGAGCTTTGAGACATTTTAGCTTTTATATTTTATAAGATATATTTTTTGTAAGAACCACAATTAATAAATATATTTCAGTGAATAACTTATTGTTCAAATCTGTATATAAATATGTACATAAAGTGTTTTAATTATTTTGTAAAATGGATGGATGGATGGATGGACGTTTAAAACAAAACTGTTATTATGAATTAGTAAGTATACATTTTTTGAGCCTTTTTAGAGAAAATCAAATCATTGTAGTAATTTATGCAAATTACTCGATGATGTCATGGTGACCACGCCCATAGCCACGCCCCCACCGCCACAGGTATCTTGGCAGTTTATGGGAAACACTGAATACAAAACACTGTTATTGTACATGCACTTTCATGAGGTTGTTAAGGGCTGGTATGGCATAATCATGATTGTGTAGGTTCATTCCTTGGTTCTAAGGTCAGGGTTCTGTTCATTCTGGGCACAGTAAGGGAGCAAAATGCAAAACAGAACATTGCTTTATTGATTTTGAAAATGGAAATTTAAAAAACTGCCCAGCAGGTAATTATCCAAGAAGTAAAATTATTGAATTTAAAAATACAGACTGGTTGAGAAGGGATTTTTTTTACAGTTTTGTTTTTGCTCTACTGAGCTGAACTTTCTATTTACACAAAATGCTTGGAGCTATTAAATATTGTTAAAAAGTCTGTCTAAGTATGTAGATGAGCACGTCTTCTTTGCCAAAATATTCCATCCACCTCAAAGTGTGGCATAGCAAGATGCTGATCATAAGGAATGGCTATTACACAGTTTGGGCATTTTAAAAAAAACATTCACAAAGCCAATACAATTTTTTAAATATTAGGCCCAAATGCAGCTGAGATAGGCTCCAGCACCCCCCGCGAGCCCAAAAGGGACAAGCGGTAGAAAATGGATGGGTGAATATATTATTATATATAACAAATTAAAATTAAAAATTAAAATTAATATATATTCTGGAAAAAACTGAATTTCCTCTACAGTAGACATTTGATTTTGGTGAATTTATTTTGTCAGAGTTACAGGAGCGCTTTGCTATTTTTAAAGACCTGCAATAATGTGAGTCTCTGACAAGTTGTTTTTTTTTTAACTGAACTCGCTGGCCACCAATTGAATAGCCCAAATCATGTAAAAGAGAGGACCTAAAATGGAACCTTGCAGAACATCACTACTATAATAAAGAAGTTGAACAGTGACGACACCTGAAATAAAAAAGCTACATTAGCACCTTAGTGAATTAAATAACCTTACAAAAAACGTTGCACCTGCGAAAAAAGAGAGGACCTAATGTTACATGTGCAAGGGAAGAAGACGGCACAAACAGCAGGGACGTCGTTTTAGCTCTATTTATTTATATTTACAATAAATATTATGGAGTGTGACTAATCCAAAATGTGTATGTGTGTGACTAAGTGTAGCAATTATCTGAGGAGTGTTACCGGAAGTGTTGAGCGAGGTGCGGAAGTCCAAGAGGGGGCAAGACAGGCTCAGAGGTCCGTGAGCAGGCGTGAGGTCAAGAGCAGGAGAGAGGCGTCAAAGGTCCATGTCCAGACGGGCGGTCGAGATCATTAGGGGCAGCCAGGGAGCCAGAGGGGAACACGAGGAGACGAGACACACATCTCGTAATCAGGGGACGGAGAAATGCTGCTGGAACGACACCACACAGGACAACGCACAATGAACACGGAGGAAGAGAGAGACAGCATAGAGCTTGGTACGAGTCGGTTTACTGAACTGATTCAGCCGATTGAATGCAGCCGCCTGCTGCAGCCGGAGTGGCGCGCGCCTGGCTTGGAGGTGCGCCCAGCGCAGCGCACAGATGAATGCGCACTGGGGTGCGCCTGGGCCGTGATGCCTACCTAAAAGGTTCCATTGAGGAGCGCCTCAGTTATGTAAATCACAAGTTTGGGCCCCAGTATTCTATGTTTGCTAGAACGGTTAAAATACCAATGCAAAGAACTGTCAATGTGTTTACAGTGGTACAAGTTCCTAGATACAACAGGAGCATGAGTATTTTTACGAATTTTCTGCAAAAATGTTTTGAACTGAATTTGGGGGACTTTAACAACGGAAGAGGGTTTTCATGCTCTGGCTTTTTCTTGTTACTATTGCTAGCCAAAGGCTGGGCTGCGTTGGATTTATTTGCATATTAGATATATGACAGTATTGCATTCCGTAACATTCAGTATGTCTCTGTACCAGACACACTCAAAAACAATGTACCATTACACCCCTATGCTTTAAATGTGTGTGCTATGTATTCATTTCCTCTAACAGTGAAGTAGCACAGAGTGCTTGTGGCATAGAAACTTTGTTCCAACTGTGGGATGTAAAAATGTAAAATGGGACAGTTTGCGTCGTCAACTCCTCCAGTGACGGAGGGGCAGGGGTTGCATCAAGATCACGATGTCAACATCCCCCGCGGGGTTGACGTGGGAGGAAATAGGTCGCTTCTTGCTCACATGACCACACAGTTCTCCTGGGGGCTTGCACAGCTTCGCCTTGACAAGGAGTCGGGTCAGGGTGTGCACATCACTCTTTCATTCAACTTCGCCTCTCGCGCTGCCAGTGAGCGAGCTGTCCTCTCTCATAAGGCAATATCGTAGACACATGGAGGAATGAAAAAAAGGGATTTATGGTCACATTTTTTTGTGAAGGGCACAGTTTACCGTTTTATTTGGAATATTTGTTTTTAAAACAGTACTAGAGAACACAATATACAGTAGGCAGCAGTTCATTTTTGAAGAAACATTTGTGTTATACACTTGGTATAAAAACCTCAATAAATGATTGTAAACCATTGTTAATGGTTAGGTGCCAAACAAAACAAACACAAGGGTACACGGTAATTTGTGTTTTAAGCCGATAAGTAGCAATACATGTGTAATTTGTCTAAACAGAGTTTGATTGGTGCTCACATTTAAAATGGGTGGCTAAATTGGTTATTAGCCTCTAAATCAGACCTGGGCATTCTGCGGCCCGCGGGCCGCATCCGGCCCTTTGTGCGTCCCTGTCCGGCCCGCGTGAGGCCAATTATAAATTACAAAGTCAATTTAAAAAAGTATCTATGTTGAGTGTGCAATACAACGGTGCTGCTTTTGTTTTGAAAATCGTTATTTGTATTACTTCCGTGTGGACGTATGCGTGTGCGTGATTGTGAGTGAATGTGAACAGCTGCAATCATTAATTACAAAATAAAGTTGAAAAAACATCTATGTCGTGCGCGCAATACAACTGTGCTGCTTTTATTTTGAAAAGTATTATTTATGGGCGTGTGTCCGTGTGTAACCTGCGAGTGAAGGTGCACATGCAGCGACAAGTGATGCACGGTTTACACCCGAGACGCTAAAAAGAGAAAAGTTGATGAAGAATGGCGTGTTTCCAACAAGACATGGACTGCAAAGCAACGTCCCCTCGAAGGTGCGTGCCTGCGCAATTGCGCACTGCTCAAGCGTCTGCTGCGCGCAGCAAATATATGCCGCGCACCAAATCAAATCCCATCTGAATTCTAAACAAAATAAACACATTTATTCTACGTAATTTTGCAATGCAACTTTGAGTGACAGTGACAACAAGCGGCCCTAACGGTGTTCGTCAACACCGTTCAATTGAACACCGTTCAACGTCTATCGAGATGCTTCGAGGACAGGAATTATATCGATCACTTTATTGAGCAAAACTGTTTATATTCGGACATAACCACACCAAAAACATGAGTAAAACAATTCTATCTCGAAAAACTAGTCATTTTCTGCCGTACAAACCAGGCCAAAACCAACTTGTCATCTGTCACCAACACGCATAGCACTAAACCACTGCTGCGTTTATGGCCACACAAAAAGTCGGACAACTCAAACACCACACAAAGTTACACTATGACTCCTCAGTCATACGTGTGCTTATTTTACAGTCATTTATTATTAATGTTAATTTATTTATATTAATCATGGAATGCTGTTACACACACTATGTTGAAGTATTACTATTATTATTAATTATTATTATTATTATTTATCTTACGGTTTATATCAAAAATAATATTGAGCAAAATTTAATTGAAACATTGTCAATGTGGCCCTCCAGCAGTGCTCGGGTTGCTCATGCGGCCCCCAGCAAAAATTAATTGCCCACCCCTGCTCTAAATGGTGTTGACTTTTATGTATAATTTGAATACTTTTGCGGAAACAGGAGAATGGTAACACATACAGTGACTACTTAAAATAGAGTATTGAAACTAATAGCTTTAACATAAATCAATCTCTCAAGAAAACTTATGGTAGTCTATTTCACATAATAGCAATTGTCTAGGAACTATTTTTTTGTTTGCAAGTATTTGCTGATAAAAGCAAAAACTGCAGCGATCGACCGATATATTGTTTTTGTCAGGGCCAATACCGAATATCAGTAGTTAAGAGGCCAATAACCGACATTTGGAGCCGATATTCATTTGAAGTAAAATGTAGCTAAACATAAATATTATGTCAGTAAACCGCTGAACAAGGCTTTTTTTTAGAAAATGTCAGATCACTAACCTATAATGTTTTATGGGGCGCTAATGTTGTGGTTAATTTAGCACCATAAAACATCTGAGGATATCACAAACTAATTCTGAAGTCCTTCATGTAGCTTATAGATGAAACATTTTTAAAGCTGGCTGACAATTTCTTCCTCAATCTTACAGAAATCAGCGGCTACCTTCTCTTTACATATTATAAAAGTCCTGCATTTGTCAATTAACACGAAGTGAGGATTTTTGGCAGATATATTATTAATAATATTTTGCCATCTTCATGTCCACCCATCTCTTCTGTGTTGTAATTTTGTTTGAGTCATGGAACATAAAAACTTGCCGCGCTCTTTAATAAGCCCACGCTGAGAGTGTTGCAAAAGGAGGCTTGCCGTGCAATGAACACACTGGCTAAAACACCCAAAACGGGTGGAAGAAGGAATGCCAGAAAAAAAGGACAAAAACTAGAATTCCCAGGGGGAAAAAAAGTTCCGTAGCAGAAGGAACATGCTCTTTGCAGTCAGCACTCCAAGGAGAGAAAGATAGGGACGGTGAGGGGGAGGGAGCTTAGAAGAAAGGAGCATTGGTTATTACTGCTAACTTACTCTCTACTTATAACATTATTTGATACTAAATACTGGTATCATATGTGTATATATGGTATATGCTGATGTA
>NC_084742.1:25929901-26004901 GCF_033978785.1 Entelurus aequoreus | reverse complement strand
TTTTTGTTTTTATAAAAACGCAATCTTATTTATAAAAAAAATAAAATAAATACTATAAGTGTTCACAGTATTTGCTCAATACTTGTTCATGCACATTTGGCAGCAATTACAAGCTTGACACACCTATCTTAAGGCAGTTTCGCCCATTCTTGGCAGCACCTCTCAAGCTCCATCAGGTTGGATGGGAAGCGTTGGTTTTCATCCAAGATGTCTCTGTGCATTGCTGCATTATTCTTAGTCTAGTCAGGGAGGTGACCAAGCACCCGATGGTCACTCTGTCAGAGCTACAGCATTTCTCTGTGGAGAGAAGAGAACCTTACAGAAGGACAACCATCTCTGCAGCATTGCACCAATCAGCCCTGTATGGTAGAGTGGCCAGACGGAAGCTATTTCCAAGTAAAACGTTTGACAACATGGACCTCAAAGACTCTCAGATCATAAGAAAACAAAATTATCTGGTCTGATGAGACAAAAAGTGAACTCTTTGGCGTAAATGCCAGGCATCATGTTTGGACGGAACCAGGCACTGCTCATTACCAGGCCAACACCATCCCTACAGTGAACCCTGGTGGTGGCAGCATCATGCTATGGGGATGTTTTTCAGCAACAAGGACTGGGAGACAAGTAATGATAGAGGGAACGATGAAAGCAGCAATGCACAGAGACATCCTGGATTAAAACCAACACTTCCCATTCACCCTAACAGAGCTTAAGAGGTGCTGCAAAGAGGAATGGGTGAAACTGCCCAAAGATAGGTGTGCCAAGCTTGTGGCATTGTATTCAGAAATACTTTTGGCTGTAATTGCTGCCAAAGGTGCATCAACATAGTATTGAGTACATTATGTGTATACTATTGAACCTGTGATTTCTTAGTTTTTTAGTTTTAATAAATGTGCAATATTAGGGGGAAAAATCACATTGTCATTATGTCTGTAGAATGTATTCAATTGTGGAATAAAGCTTCAACATGAAATGTGGAAAAAGTGAAAGTTGTGGATATGTTCCAGATGTACTGTAAATAACCACCTCCTACATTTTTTTTTGTAAAAGGGCCTTAAGGTGTTAGCATAAGTGAACACAATTTATGACTGTGCTCTGTTCTTTCAGGTGAAAGCATTGACATTAATTATGTTTTTGTCTTTCCTAGATCGCCACCATCCCGATGGGACTTTCCTAAATTGTTGTGCTACAGAGGAAGACAGGGTGCCAACTGACATCATGAGTGTGTCCTCCGCTTGCTTCAAACAACATCCCAGCTAAAACAAATTTGGCTGTTCCTTGTCTTACCTGAGAAAATACCCTGAAACTGGATTGCAGAGAAAAAGCTCCAATATTCCTGGGTCCTGGACAGACCAAAAGGCTTTTAAGGAAATCACTATACCCTCCCCTTTTCTGTTATACTCCTCTTAATTGTATTCCATTCCTCTAAGTCCTAGAGGCACCAACTGATGGAGAGACGGAGGCGAGTTAGGATGAAGACAAATAATTAAATCAGGGCGATCTGGAAAAAGAACTGCTGAGTCATTAGGAAAATTGTGGGGGGAAAGGATCCCTGCTAGGCTTTTTTTCTTGGGTAGCTACAAAAGAGAATAATTGTTGCTCACAAATCTATCCACAGCAACAGAAAAAAGGTCCTACCTCTGCATCATTTAGAGCCTCAGAACGTCAATCATGATAAGCGGCGCACGATTCTTGTGTTGGCCCTTGTTGCCACTGGCCTTCCTCAGCCTGTTCTCTATAGTGAGGATGCTGGAGTTTGGGGGGGCGCCTGGTCAGTGGGCACGCTACGGCCGCTGGGAGGCCGGCTCGGTGGGTGAGTTGAGCTTCAGTTTAAAGACCAACATCAGCAAAGCTTTAGTACTCTACCTGGACGATGGCGGAAACTGTGACTTCCTGGAGCTGCTGATTGCTGGGGGGCGCCTCCAGCTGCGCTTCACAATCCATTGCGCTGAGCCGGCTATTCTACACATGGAGACACCGATCAGCGACGACCGCTGGCACATGGTCTTGCTCACCCGCAACTACCGGGAGACCCTCTTAATGGTGGACGGTGAGACCAAAGTGGCTGAAGTCAAGTCCAAGCGGAAGGAGATGGCCGTGGTCAGCGACATGTTTGTGGGCGGGATACCACCTGACGTGCGCCTCTCCGCGCTTACCTCTAGTACAGTCAAGTACGAGCCCCTCTTCAGGGGGTTGATCTCCAACCTGAAGGTGGGAGAGACGCCGCCCACCCTGCTGAACAGCCAGGGCATACAGAGCGACTTGGAGTACTTGTGTACCAAACAGAACCCATGCTTCAATGGAGGCTTTTGCTCCATCCAATATGGAGAGGTTCACTGTGACTGCACTCATACTCGCTTCAAGGGGAAGTACTGCAAAGAAGGTAAGCACACTTACTATTGTTGCTATTATAGATATGGTTTCAAAAAGTGGCTTTACTTTTATCATGCTGTTTGGAGCACCTGTTGAAAAAATGTAATGAAAACAATGGCTGTGTTCACATGTGCCGTTTGTTACTGTGATGCAAACTATTTTAGTGCGGTTCGTTGGCATTCACACTGCTATTTTTGTCATTGGACTAAAGATTGAAGTAAAATAACATACAGTACATGAAGTAAGGATTTGGTTAGACAGCTTTCATGACATTACGTTAAACAGATCAACTAGATGCTGGGTTGAATATGTCGGTTATTTTAACATTCTGCTATTATACTATTTTCGATTTCAAAAAAAGCTTCTTAGATACGTATACAGTGAACTTCCAAAGAGTGCCGTCACGCGCACAGACAGCAATGCCAACCCCTTGGTGTGTAGAATTTACATTGAGTTCAAGTGAACCGGAATGCACCATCCATTGCAAGCACGCATCTCTCAAGCAGTTTAGTTAGGGTGATCACATTTGCACTTGACCAAACAAAGAGTACTAGCAGAGCAAACACACCATAGTTCCTTTCAACCCAACCAGAAAAGTAGTCTTATGTATTCTCTATAAAACTTAAGCTTTGTGATAGAAGTTATAGTAGTTATTGTTTGTTCGAGTTCTTCAAGGATATTGTAGAAACATTTAATAGAACTGAATAGGACGGCGTGGCTTGGGTGGAAGAGCGGCCGTGCCAGCAACCTGAAGGTTCCTGGTTCGATCCTCGGCTTCACCCTAGTCACGTCTGTTGTGTCTTTGGGCAAAACATTTCCCCCGTGCTCCTGATGGGTCAGGGTTAGGTCCTTGCATGGCAGCTCCCGCCATCTGTGTGTGAATGGGTCAATGTGGAAATGGTATTAAAGCACTTGGAGTATCTCGAAGGTAGAAAAACGCTATACAAGTATAACCCATTTACTATTTACCAACATACCCCTATATGTATGTATGTATGTATATGCTGCCTTTTTAGAAGGTAACCTGCACTGAAGCCACAAATGATTGATTTCCTTGGTGCAAGGCAGTCAGATGGAGGACAATGAGGGCTCAGGGTTAAACTCTGGTTAAAGCCATCCAGGCCCCAGAGGAAGGAGGTTGCTCTCTGATAGAGGGCACATTTTCTGCTTTTTGCACCCTTACTTCTGAGGCGCATCTTGAATTATTGAAATGTTTTAATAGATGTGACTGGATGAGTCATGCAGTAATCTTAGAAAGCACATATGACAGAATGTTGGATATATCAAAGATGTTTGGCTCCTTTCTTTGCATGCCTATTGTCTCTTAGCTGCTGCTGCCTTCATGTGCTCCTGTGCTGTCAGTTCATGTCAAACTCTGTTATGTTTTAAACCGCCTCCTTCCACCTTCACTGACACATCCCATTTCCATATATTGTGTTGCACATTCATCCATCTCGCCACGGTCCGCACCCCTCCCCTCTCAAGGCTATCTGGGTCCTCCATCTCTTCTTTGCCTCCCAACAAGTCTTTCTCTCGCAGTTCACTCCACTTATCTCTTTTCACCTTTGCCCACTGTCAGCACTTCCCACTCCTGCGGCTCTTGCATTCACCTCCCCCTGCCTTTCACGCTGGCAAATTCAGAAATACATTTTGCTTCTGTAAATCATTTGTAATAGGGCAAAAGTACCGGTGTGAAGTCACAGTATCCTAGCTGCAATCACTATATGCCTCAAAAATGGTGTGTCACATAAAAGGTAGATCGAACACCTAGATGGGCTATAGTACTTTATAAGCTTTTTGAGAAACAATAATACAAATTACACAAAAAACAAAAGGCATTCTGATTACATGACAAAACTTTACAATTTGAAATACTGTAATAATTACCAAAAACCCACATCTATTTTGTACTGCATACAACTTGTCCTCCGTAGGGTCACATGCAAGTTGGAGCCTATCGCAGTTCTGGGCAACAGGAGGGGTACACCGTGGACTGATCAATACTAGGGTGTCCCGTTATAACTTTTTCACTTCTGCCACAATACAGATGTCAAAGCCTTGATTATTGGTAGATACCAATATTAATCTGATATGCTATCAGCACCAATCATAGCACATATATTACAGGACATATAAAAAGACTTGAAGTGAAAAAGTGAATTTACTCAGACAACAGTGGTAGATGTATGAAAATTACTAACCTATTTCCATCCATCCATTTTCTACCGCTTATTCCCTTTTGGGGTCGCGGGGGGCGCTGGAGCCTATCTCAGCTACAACTATTTAACAATTTAAATGGACTTGTGCTGTCTTTGAAATAAGTCAAAATGTGTTTTTGGCGACGCCTAGTGGTCACAATAATTCAAAACGTTTCGCCGATGACTCACAACACAGTTGAATGATCCATACCCGTTTGTTGGTGGGTACATACATAACAATATGTTGTTACCTGATACCAAAATGTATTTCGATATGTTTCGATACATTATTACTTTTCTAAATAAAGGGGACCACAAACATTGGCATTGGTTTTATTTTAACAAAAACAATTATGATACATTAAACATATGTTTCTTGTTGCAAATACAGAACAATTTTGGAATCAAATAATATGGTGAACATACTAGAAAACTTAACTTTTACTACTAAGTAAGCAAACGGGTTACAAAGGCTCCTAATTAGTCTGCTGACGTATGCAGTAACATATTGTCATTTTTCATTGTATTATTTTGTCAAAATTATGTACTTGTATGTACTTGTATATGTACAGTATGTTTGTACAGTGAATGTATATGTACAGTAGGGGTGTGGGAAAAAATGCTTCAAATTCGAATTGCGATTCTCACGTTGTGCGATTCAGAATCAATTCTCATTTTAAAAAAATCAAGTTTTTATTTTTTATTTTATTTTTTTTCATTTTATTTTATTTATTTATTTATTTTTATTAATCAATCCAACAAAACAATACACAACAATACCATAACAATGCAATCCAATTCCAAAACCAAACCCGACCCAGCAACACTCAGAACTGCAATAAACAGAGCAATTGAGAGGAGACACAAACACGACACAGAACAAACGGCGTGACGGCGTGGCGAAGTTGGTAGAGTGGCTGTACCAGCAATCGGAGTGTTGCTGGTTACTGGGATTCAATTCCCACCTTCTACCTTCCTAGTCACGTCCGTTGTGTCCTTGGGCAAGACACTTCACCCTTTGCCTCTGATGGCTGCTGGTTAGCGCCTTGCATGGCAGCTCCCGCCATCAGTGTGTGAATGTGTGTGTGAATGGGTAAATGTGGAAATACTGTCAAAGCGCTTTGAGTACCTTGAAGGTAGAAAAGCGCTATACAAGTATAACCTATTTATTTATCATTTATAAACCAAAAGTAGTGAAACAAAAATGAATATTATCAACAACAATATCAATATTAGTTACAATTTCAACATAGCAGTGATCAAAAATCCCTCATTGACATTATCATTAGACATTTATAAAAATATTTAGAAATGAACAATAGTGTCACAGTGGCTTACACTTGCATCGCATCTCATAAGCTTGACAACACACTGTGTCCAATATTTTCACAAAGATAAAATAAGTCATATTTTTTGTTCATTTAATAGTTAAAACAAATTTACATTATTGCAATCAGTTGATAAAACATTGTCCTTTACAATTATAAAAGTTTTTTACAAAAATCTACTATTCTGCTTGCATGTCAGCAGACTAGGGTAGATCCTGCTGAAATCTATGTATTGAATGAATAGAGAATCGTTTTGAATCGGGAAAAAATCGTTTTGGAATCGAGAATCATGTTGAATTGAAAAAAAATCGATTTTGAATCGAATCGTGACCCCAAGAATCAATATTGAATCGAATCGTGGGACACCCAAAGATTCACAGCCCTAATGTACAGTATGTGTATAGTATGTTGTGTGTGTTGTTCATTTATTGTTAATATAATACATGTTTTAACATGTTCCATCTACACTTCTGTTAAAATGTAGGCACTTATTCCTCTGTTGTTTGGATACCTAAGTTTTGGGTGATACCACAAATACAGGTATCGATCCGATACCAAGTAGTCATACATTGGTCATATTTAAAGTCTAATGTGTCCAAGGACGTATTTCCTGAGTTTATAAAAATAAAAAAATTAGAAAAGATTTTGTGATTATAAAACATCTCGATGTAATCATTGTAATATCGACTAGATACCGCTCTTGTACTCTATCGTTACAATCGATATCTGTGTAGACCCACCCTTTTGTTTACATTCAGGAGTGCTAGCTTGCTGTTAGCGGTGAGTTATTGTGTCCTCTTACGGTGTGTGG
The DNA here is from genome assembly GCF_033978785.1 of Entelurus aequoreus. NCBI lineage: Eukaryota > Metazoa > Chordata > Actinopteri > Syngnathiformes > Syngnathidae > Entelurus > Entelurus aequoreus. The sequence goes on along the minus strand of NC_084742.1, from coordinate 25,998,191 downwards.
TGAAGCATGTTTAGCTAATCCTTGTCCTGCAGGGATAATACTGATAATGTAGTTTATTTGTCACCATAGAGGTGAGGATTAGTGATTTAGAAGTAGCTAAAACACTATGGAGGGACATTAGCCGCTAGCTAGCTATGTTTTAAACCACCACTCGCAGAGCAGTGTTTCAGTGTTTATAGCTCCACCTTTATGGACGACGTGGCTTGGTTGGTAGAGCGGCCGTGCCGGGCAACTTGAGGGTTCTGCCATCCTAGTCACTGCTGTTGTGTCCTTGGGCAAGATACTTTACCCACCTGCTCCCAGTACCAAGCACAATGGTTTACATGTAACTTAGATAATGGATTTCACTATGTAAAGCGATTTGAGTCACTAGAGAAAAGCGCTGTATAAATATTTCACTTCACTTTATCGTTAGGTTTAAAACCAAAATACGTCCATTGTCCCTTTTCTGTCTTCACCCTGTTTCTGCTTGCAAGTTCTGTGTTTGCGTGTGTTGACTAACAGGCGCTGCGGCTTGTATGTCTGCATTGTCACCGCAGCTCACATCATCTATCCATCAAATTTTCTACCACTTGTGTCGATGGAAAATGGAAAAATACTACCCGTAATAATCAAAAGCACATGTAAGTAACATCAAAATATGAATATTTTACTTGTGTTCATATTGACAAAAGTGGTGTTTTAAACTGCAGTATCGTTCAATTGAGGACAGTTATGTATGTCTAGCTTATTTGCTGTACTCAGTTGTTGTGTTGTTGCTAGGTCCTAGTAACCTAAAGTGTTGCTATTCATGTTCGTGAATGACTTCGATAATAAGGACATACCAAACGTGTGTGCTTATTGGAGGACACTTAGATGTTAACTAGCTCTCCAACTTTGTACAAGTAAACACTCTGCAGGACTACTTGTATCGGTGCTTATATCAAGGATTTTAGATGCAAGCCGATGTCATCCAATACATGTTTTCCTGCTGATATTGCACCAATATCTGATATCAATATCGGATCGGGACATCTCTAATCACATGTCATATGCAGGTGGTGACATATAGACAACTATTTACACTCACATTCACACGTATGGACAATTTAGAGCAGGGGTCACCAACGCGATGCCCGTGGGCACCAGGTCGCCCGTAAGGACCAGATGAGTAGCCCGCTGGCCTATTCTAAAAATAGCTCAAATAGCAGCACTTACCAGTGAGCTGCCTCTATTTTTTAAATTGTATTTATTTACTAGCAAGCTGGTCTCGCTTTGCCCGACATTTTTAATTCTAAGAGAGACAAAACTCAAATAGAATTTGAAAATCCAAGGAAATATTTTAAAGACTTGGTCTTCACTTGTTTAAATAAATTCATTCATTTTTTTACTTTGCTTCTTATAACTTTCAGAAAGACAATTTTAGAGAAAAAATACAACCTTAAAAATGATTTTAGGATTTTTAAACACATATACCTTTTTACCTTTTAAATTCCTTCCTCTTCTTTCCTGACAATTTAAATCAATGTTCAAGTAAATTTATTTTTTCTATTGTAAAGAATAATAAATACATTTTAATTTAATTCTTCATTTTAGCTTCTGTTTTTTCAACAAACAATATTTGTGAACTATTTCTTCAAACTTATTATTATTAAAATTCAAAAAAATGATTCTGGCAAATCTAGAAAATCTGTAAAATCAAATTTAAATCTTATTTCAAAGTCTTTTGAATTTCTTTTAAAATGTTTGTTCTGGAAAATCTAGAAGAAATAATGATTTGTCTTTGTTATAAATATAGCTTGGTCCAATTTGTTATGTATTCTAACAAAGAGCAGATTGTATTTTAACCTATTTTAAACATGTCATCAAAATTCTAAAATCAATCTTAATCAGGAAAAATTACTAATGATGTTCCATAAATTCTTTTTTTAATTTTTTCAAAAAGATTCAAATTAGCTAGTTTTTCTCTTTTTTTTTTCGGTTGAATTTTGAATTTTAAAGAGTCGAAATTGAAGATAAACTATGTTTCAAAATTTAATTGTCATTTTTTTTGTGTTTTCTCCTCTTTTAAACCATTCAATTAAGTGTAAATATCATTAATTATTAACAATAACATAGAGTTAAAGGTAAATTGAGCAAATTGGCTATTTCTGGCAATTTATCTAAGTGTGTATCAAACTGGTAGCCCTTCGCATTAATCAGTACCAAGAAGTAGCTCTTGGTTTCAAAAAGGTTGGTGACCCCTGATTTAGAGCCTCTATTTAGCCTGTTTGAGAATGGTAGGAAGCCTGGGTACCTGAAGAAAAACTGAACACAGAATTGTTCCAACGCATATTCAATACCATATCCGAAACAACACGCTAAGCACTAGTCCACAGTTCAGTTACGTATTGACATTTTCTTACACATCACAACTGCCCCATTGGCCAATTAAATAATTGGCAGAAGTTATGACAGCCACCCACTGAGAAAATTAGTCTAAACAACACCTCAGTTTATTCACGCAGGATATAGGTTTGTTTCAGTATTAACTGGAACGGTTGTAAAGGCTGTGGTAACTGATTTGAGCAACATAGCTTTACACAGTACATTTTCTGCAGGAGTTCTCCAATGCATGCTTGACAAAAAGAATCAACATCGGTACCCTAACAAAACATTGCCTTCCAAATTTTCATCTGAGCATTACTTTTGACATTCGCGAGAGTGTAATCGTCATGCAGTCGTGATTCGGATCAAAGCCTTCAAGACTTTATGTGTAGAAGTGAAGAGCCGCCTCTAGCTGTTTCACAAAGCCGTATTGTTTCATCTTTCCTCAGCTTCTCTCGTGTGCCGGATGAACGACTGCTGTTTAAGGCAACCTTTATAGCGCAGAAAATTATGTCACCGCTGGCGAGCCGTGGACGTGTCTTCTTGTCCGCCTGCTTCCTCCTCTACCTCCTCCTCCTCCTCGCCGCCTGTCCGTGTGCGCCGTGTCAGATTGCTGTGTGCTGGCTAGAAGCTAAATTGAGAGCAGAATACCAATGCAAGGCTCCAGTGACTGCAGGAGACATTTGTCCTTTTGAAACCACGGCAAGTGAAAAAGATGGCAGGAGAGAGGACAAAACAAGGCGGAGACATTTGTTTTCTTAGTGTTGATTTATCTTACGATGTTCTTTGGTTTGACAATTGTATATTGGGTCATTATGGCGGCGTGCTGTTGCTGCTGTGTATTTATTTCTTCTTTTGACTAACTTGTGCATGGGAATTTGAAGGTCTCCCTCTCATTAGTTTTAAGACACTAAAAATGTCTAAGCTAACAAATGCGTACGAGCTCTGTCCCGGGACCAAGACCATTGACTATATATTTTTTGCATTTTTACATTTTCACATGTATGCAGATCAGTGATTCTCAACTAATGGGTCTCTTTTTCAGTCTGGGTTTTTGCAAGGCAAAAAAAATAAAAAATACTAATATCGCATTTTTATTCTGAACAGTATTTTTAATTTAGCGGGGTGTCTTAATACTCTTTAAGATGGCAACCACACTCTTTAGTGCTATTTGATTTAATATTGAATAGTAAGTACCGTATTTTTCGTACTATTAGGCGCACTTAAAATCCTTTCATTTTCTCAAAAATCGACAGTGAATAAATCTGGTTGTGCTTACCGACCTCGAAGCAATTTTGATTCGGTACATGGTGTAATGATAAGTGTGACAAGTAGATGTATATATGTGTAGACTGCAATATGATGCCAGTAAACAACACCAACTATTTAAATGTTCCATTGAGACTATAGAGCATTACACACGGCGCTCAAAAATCCGTCAATGTTTTAGTAATACTTTGGTAAGCTATGAAGCCGCACCGCTTGATGGATTGTCGGCGCATTACGGCTACTGTAGTCAGACATACCAGTATTATTATGGTGTGTGTGAATAAGGACCGCAAAAAGGCACCCATTAGCAGACATATTATCTGGTATTTTGTTTTGCAATAATATGCAAAAACAACTTGTTTTACCTTCTGGTACTTGCTGATCTGTAGTTGGATCTGTATAAGTCCTGAAAATTTGTGCGCGTCTGCCATTGTAGTCCGTGCCGACACCTTAGTCGATAAACTTCTTCTTTTTCTGTATCTTCTTGTTATGGAGCATTCATCCTCCGCTGTTGCCATTTCTAATATAAAGTACCATACAGTTCTAACTTATATCTGCCAGTAGACTCGCTACGGAAGTGCTAAAAACTACCGGTGTAGTAGGTTTATATAATTCACCCAAGGAACTTTAGTTATTAGAGACTTCAGGTGGGACAGTTTTTCACGGGACTCATTTCAGCCTTTGTTGTTGCACTAGTGAGCCACAAATGAGGAGATGCTTCTCAGTTATTGATTTAAGTCAAGTCTAAATGTCATTAAAACAGTTAGCTCCAACTTTTGACACTTCTTCGACTGCCGTCCTTGCACGCTACACCGATACATTAAAGATGCCGGGGAGAAGACGCTGTAGGAGGTGAGCCACGTAAATAAGACCCGCCCACAAAACGGCGCATCCTGAAGCGACAGTCAGAAAGCAACTTGAAGATGGTCTGTAAAACATAATCTATGCAACATTTTGACCAAAAGAACCACCATTACATGTGCACCTTTTGTATGCACCTTTGAATGAAAATAGACCTGAATAGACCCGCTCATCGGCAGTGCGCCTTATGATCCGATGTGCCCTATGGTATATAATTGGCATGCTTGTTTTCTGTATGTTAGGTTTTACATTCAACGCTTTAAAGTGTTTAAAGGGGCCCTATCATGCAAAACCAACTTTTCTTCCCTATCAGTACCTGCTGTGGTTCATTTGGGATCTACAAAAGTCCTAAAAATTAGAAAAAGCGTGGAGGGGTTGCGGAGCTATTTATAAAACAATCTTTGCTTCCATTTTACTTTCGCCAAACGAGCTGTTTGGAATGTGCACAATTGGTGACGTCACAAATTGGGAACACATTCAGCGGATTATTCCATCCATCCATCCATCCATCTATCTTCTTCCACTTATCAATCTGCTTGTCGATAGGGATGATGTTTGATAAGGAATTATCGAGTTCGAGCCTATTATCGAATCCTCTTATCGAACCGATTACTTATCGATTCTCTTATCGAGTCCAGATAGGTTGTTGTATATGGAAAAAAACACACAATATTTGGTTTAACAAAAGCTCACTTTTATTATATAATAAAAAAATAAAATCTAATAAATAAATAAATATTGACTGTTACCCACCTACAAAAATAAAATAAAATAAATAAATATTGACTGTTGTTACCCAAAGTATATTAAGTGGGATTTTTCAGAGAAACAAATATATACAGTAACACAAAAACAACCTGTCTCTGTGATCACTATAGGTGTATAAATAATAATATAGTGTTAAATAAAATCAGTCCCTTGGGCACAAAACTGAAAATAATACAGCTCTCCAAAAAGTGCACTTCTGCTGCTATTTGACATAACTGTTTGTTATGATGCTTTGACATTTTTGCACTTTATTTCTTTATTGAAAGAAAATTCTATGAAGAGAAAAGTTGTTTGCAAATGTGGTTACAATGCTAAAAAATGAAAAGTTAAAGCTAAAAAAAGAAATACACTTTATTGAGTTAACATTATTTCTTTATAGGGGGAAAAATGTTATGAGCGAGAGAATATAACAACTACACTACCCAGCATGCAACGGGAGTTACGAGCATGCGCGGTAGCCCCGAAAAGTGTTGCATGTTGCCACGCTGTGAAAGTAAACGTTGAGAACTCAGCCAACACGCCTTGTCTGCATTATTTATAATTAGACAGACAACACATCTACAGTGTAATTTTGTTTTGTTTACAAGGAAAGAAAAACAAAAGTTAAAAAAGGGAGATGTGTTGTATATATATGTATGTGCTGCGGTTGTTTTAAGAACATTGTGACAGCTGCCGTAAAGGAGGTGCGTTGCTAGCCTGGTTGCTATGTTTCTGGTTGGTCGTAAAAGTGTTCGTCATGTGTTTTACCCTGCTAAAATCTCTCAGTAAAGTTATTCGGTGGATGATAGCTTTTGTTTTGAACTTTATTACACCTTGGAGCGCTTTTTCCCGTCCATTGTTTTCCTGCTTTCCCTATCTGCGCCTAACTGAGCTACATGACGTCAATTCTTGTGATGTCCCACGGAGCATTTCTGGTCAGGACGAGATTCGAATAAAGAATCAACTCTTTTCCTTTACTATAGTGGTCTCGATAACTGGTACCGGTTCTCAAAAAGGGATTCGAGTCCGAGGACTCGGTTCTTTTCTTATCAAACAACCGGGAAAACCGGTTTCGAGTATCATCCCTACTTGTCGATGTCACAATCCACTCTTTCCTCACTCGTGAACAAAACTCTGTGGTACTTGAACTTTTCCACTTAGGGCATTATCTCCTCCCCAACCCGGAGATGGCACTCCACCCTTTTCCGGGCGAGAACCATGCACTCGAACTTGGAGGTGCTCATTTTAATCCCATTCGCTTCGCTATTGGCTGTAAACCGATCTAACGGGAGCTGAAGATCCTGGCCAGACGAAGCCAGCAGGACCACATCATCTACAAAAAGCAGAGACCTAATCCTGCAGCCATCAAACTGGATCCCCTTAACGCCCTGACTGCGCCAAGAAATTCTGTCCATAAAAGTTATGAACAGTACCGGTGACAAAGAGCAGCCCTGGCAGAGTTCAACTTTCAGTGGTAACGGGTCCGACTTACTGCCGGCAATGCGGACCAAGCTCTGACACCGATCATATAGGGAACGGACCGCCACCATCAGGCGGTCCGATAACCCATGCTCTCTCAGCACTCTTCACAGGATTTCTCGAGGGACACAGTCGAATCCCTTCTCCAAGTCCACAAAGCACATGTAAACTGGTTGGGCAAACTTTATGCACCCTCAAGGATCCCATCGAGAGTATAGAGTTGGTCCATAGTTCCACGACCAGAAGGAATACCACAATGCTCCACCTGAATGCCAGGTTTGATTATCCGGCGTGGCCTCCTCTCCCGTACACCTAAATAGACCATACCAGGAAGGCTGAGGAGTGTGATCCCACCATAGTGGAGAGGGACCACACCCTCTGGTTCTCCTTCTTAAAGAGAGGAACCACCCCCCAGGTCTGCCAACCTAGAGGCACTGCCCCTGATGTCCGTGTAATGTTGCGGTCCAGCAAGTAAGAGGATGACAATCAGGCCTATGTTGCTGATCCACAGGACATGTGCCAGACGCGACATCTTCACTAAAAGCTTGTTGACGTTGTTAGGGTTACGTTCAATATTTGACATTCTCTCATCAGATGAGGTGTATGTTTTAAGGTTCCCACAAACCAGTAGTTGTATCATGCCATAATCACTAGAAGGGTTGCCAACCAAGACTTAAGAGTCCCCCCTACCCATGAGACAGATTAGGCCCCGCTGAACGCCAACTCTGTATTTCATGGTCTCGGAGAGAGCTAACAGGTACTACACCTTGCTCAAGGGTGACCTTGAGGTAGTCCTGGGAAAGTTTAACCTTATTCTCCCATGTCAAAACTCCACAACCAGATGCAGTTTTATGTTTTACCCAGGACTCTTATTATTATTATTACAAATAATTAATTTATTATTATTAATAACAATACTACTACTACTACTAATAATAATAATATCAAAAGTAATAACATATTCTAAGTGCATACCCTGTAGACCCAGAACAATGTCTCTAAATCTTGTTTTCAGTGGGATATTTTGGTTATAAAAATAATAATAGTAATAAAACAGCATTGTACTGTATCATAATTCTCTGATTTATTACTATCCATAACAGTGCTCACCTAAAGTGTTCTTGTTTGAAACATTTTGAAGTAATTATGCATACAAATTAACTTAAGTTTACAAAAGTTCACAAATAAATAATCTAATTACAAATACAGATTTGTGCATATAGAATATTTAATCTTTACATGTCCCATTTTGTCATTTTAATAAATGTGTTCTTAAATACAAAAACACATTGATTTATAAACTATATGGTTCTTTCAGGATTTTTTTTTCGTAAATTCTGGCGTTATTGGTTACAATAAACATACCATAACAGTTCTTTACGGTTCATATTTTTGTAGGGATGTAAACTTACCAAATTAGTGACAAATAAAATACTTATACCTCATACTGAATTTTTAGGATAACCTGTACAGGTATAGCTAAACGTCCCAAAAATGTGTGCTTAGCCAAGTGAAACAGTGGATTTCAGTCGTAATAATCGAGCTAAGACGTTGACAGATCGTGGCTTAGGCAGAAAGCGGAGGACGCCAAGGAGAGTCGTACATCATGGTGATAATTGCAGCCAGGGAGAAGTTAGAAGAGATTTGGGATGAGAGAGGGAGACGATGTGGTCAAAGCCCAAAATTTGAACAATAAATTACTTGCAGAATGTTTACATAACTCAGTAAATAATTAATTAGAAGGCTGCAGCCTGCAAAATCCAACAACAATATTGGTCTTCTTGCAAGACAATATGTCTTAAACATTGGCATTCATATATAGGTATGTATGAGTTTAGTAGAAAAAAAACAACTAAGCACCATATTAGGTCCAAACGGAATCATTTTGCTCTAAACATATTGAAGTCCAGGCACATTGAATGCCATGAACATTTTAGCTTGTCTTTCAAATACTGTTTACTGTGATTAAAATGCAACATTTTGATCATATCAGAGGTAAGGTCAATATTAAGCAGAATTGTACTTATCACTGACCTACCGTATTTTTCGGACTATAAAGCGCTCCGGAGTATAAGTCGCACCGGCCGAAAATGCCTAATAAAAAAGGAAAAAACATAAGTCGCACTGGAGTATAAGTCGCATTTTTTGGGGAAAATTATTTGATAAAACCCAACACCAAGAATAGACATTTGAAAGGTAGTTTAAAATAAATAAAGAATAGTGAACAACTGGCTGAATAAGTGTAAGTTATATGACGCATAAATAACCAACTGAGAACGTGCCTGGTATGTTAACGTAACATATTATGGTAAGAGTCATTCAAATAACTATAACATATAGAACATGCTATACGTTTACCAAACAATCTGTCACTCCTAATCGCTAAATCCCATGAAATCTTATACGTCTAGTCTCTTACGTGAATGAGCTAAATAATATTATTTGATATTTTAGGGTAATGTTTTAATAATTTCACACATAATTCGCTCCTGAGTATAAGTCGCACCCCCTGCCAAACTATGAAAAAAACTGCGACTTATAGTCCGAAAAATACGGTACTTTTTGTATAAAATTCTACAAAATACTCATGCTGTGCAATTAAAACATCCATCGACATGCTGTGCAATGTGCTCACTGTTTAAAATGATAGTGGCTTCCAGGCAGGGTGTCAATCGAGTGTTTCCCAGCCCAAGACCTCCCGCTTATGTTTGTCAGGTGAGACCCTGACTGGCTCCAGGATGCATGGCCACCTGGGCGTGCGTCCATCACATGCAATTAAATCCCGCTGTCAGTCTCTACGTGAAGAAACCATTGATAAGTCTAGCTCACATGATGCCTGACATCCATTTAGTGAAGGAGCTGGTTAAAGTACCAGTAGAGGGAAATAACTACTTGCCTCTATATTGAAGTTATCATATACATCTGATGTATAACACCAAAAGACATACACACAAAATAGTAGACAGTAAATAGATGATGATATGATCAAAATAGTATCAATCTCACAGCGATTCCCAAGCCATTTTGAGAGCTAATGAGCTAGCCAGTCAGTCACATGATCGCGTGACCTCGAGGTAGGAGCCGCAGATCCCTTCCCCACCAACACACATATATATATGTATATATATATATATATATATATATATATATATATATATATATATATATATATATATATATATGTGTGTGTGTGTGTGTGTGTGTCACACATTTAAATTAAGACTTTGGGAAGACCTTTCTAAAACCTTAATTTTAGCCTGATTTAGGCATTCCTTTACCAATTTTGACATGTATTTGGGGTGATTGTCCTGTTGGAACACCCAACTGCGCCCAAGACCCAACCGCCGCGTTGGTGATTTTAGGTTGTCCTGAAGAATTTGGAGGTAATTCTCCTTTTTCATTGTCCAATTTACACTCTGTAAAGCACCAGTTCCATTGGCAGCAAAACAGGCCCAGAGTATAATACTACCACCACCATGCTTGACGGTAGGTGTGGTGTTCCTGGGATTAAAGGCCTCACCTTTTCTCCTCCAAACATATTGCTGGGTATTGTGGCCAAACAGCTAAATTTGTGTTTCATCTAGCATCATATGGACAAAGATAAGACCTTCTGGAGGAAAGTTCTGTGGTCAGATGAAACAAAAATTGAGCTGTTTGGCCACAATACCCAGCAATATGTTTGGAGTAGAATTGTGTTCACATTAGATATCTTTTTTTTTTGGTAATGTGACTACATAAAAAGATCGGATTTGACCAAAAAATTAGAATTGTACATCCTATCCTGCAGTGTGATCATAGCCTAATACAGTAGTTAGTTGTGGCATTGTCTAGACTGAGACTGCCATCCCTGAGTTCTGACCTTGTTGTTGCCCGAATCAAAGCTGATCACACTTATCTATTTATTTATTCAAAGTAATTCCCAACTGACAGGACCGCCCATGGAGTTAATCTGGCGCCAGTGCCGCCAAATGACAAAAAAGAAATGAGTTCCAACTGCCAAAGTGCCTGCTGCTTGTGTTGCTGTCACTCAAACTCATGCTGCTTTGCTAGAGTTCCGGCTGCATAGTGCCCAACTCTTTAGTTTGTTGTTTCTCACTGTTTTACATATTTTCTTGTCTGTATGCCATTTCATTAATTTATTCAATATTATTCTCTCTGCTCATGACAAGTGTTGGTAAGGGCATTAACTTTTTTTTATTTAAACTGAGGCCATTTATCCAAAATACAAAGAGCCTAATTAAATTTGGCATGCTTTTTTTGTCTCAAATTGTGTGTAAAAATGATAAACATGCTTTGTCAAACTGCTTTAACTAGGTGTGTGAGCAGGGCTATAACTAGGATTTGACAAATACAGAGGTCAAACCTTCTGGAGGAAAGTTCTGTGGTCAGATGAAACAAAAATCGAGCTGTTTGGCCACAATACCCAGCAATATGTTTGGAGGAGAAAAGGTGAGGCCTTTAATCCCAGGAACACCATTTTACCGTCAGTGGGAGTATTATGCTCTGGGCCTGTATGCTGCCAATGGAACTTGTGCTTTACAGCAGTGGTCCCCAACCACCGGTCCGCGGCCCATAACATTTTTTATAAAAAAAACAAAACCATTTTTTTTTTTTTTTAGTTAAATCGACATAAAAAACACAATATTAAAGATTAAATAATAAAGATTAAAGTACCAATTATTGTCACACACACACTAGATGTGGTGAAATTTGTCCTCTGCATTTGTCCCATCCCCTTGGGGAGCAGTGGGCAGCAGCGGCGCCGCGCCCGGGAATCATTTTGGTGATTTAACCCCCAACTCCAACCCTTTGTTGCTGAGTGCCAAGCAGGGAGGTTATGGGTCCCATTTTTATAGTCTTTGGTATATACATTATAGATCAATATAGATCAATACAGTCTGCAGGGATACTGTCCGTAAGCACACATGATTGTATTTCTTTATGAAACCCCCCCCCCCCCCCCCCCCCCCCGGTCCGTGGGACAAATTTTCAAGCGTTGACCGGTCCCCAGCTACAAAAAGGTTGGGGACCACTGCTTTACAGGGAGTAAATGGGACAATGAAAAAGGAGGATTACCTCCAAATTCTTCAGGACAACCTAAAATCATCAGCCCGAAGGTTGGGTCTTAGGCGCAGTTGGGTGTTCCAACAGGACAATGACCCCAAACACACAACAAAAGTGGTAAAGGTATGGCTAAATCAGGCTAGAATTAAGGTTTTAGAATGGCCTTCCCAAAGTCCTGACTTAAACGTGTGGACAATGCTAAAGAAACAAGTCCATGTCAGAAAACCAACAAATTTAGCTGAACTCCACCAATTTTGTCAAGAGAAGTGGTCAAAAATTCAACCAGAAGCTTGTGGATGGCTACCAAAAGCGCCTTATTGCAGTGAAACTTGCCAATGGACACTATACTATACTATACTTTATATGTACTTTTGACCCAGCAGATTTGGTCACATTTTCAGTAGACCCATAATAAATTCATAAAAGAACCAAACTTCATGAATTTTTTTTGTGACGAACAAGTATGTGCTCCAATCACTCTATCACAAAAAAATAAGAGTTGTAGAAATGATTGGAAACTCAAGACAGCCATGACATTATGTTCTTTACAAGTGTATGTAAACTTTTGACCGCAACTGTGCACGCACGTATATATATATATATATATATATATGTATATATATATATATATATATATATATATATAATATATATATATATATATATATATATATAGTTGAATATGCTACAAAGACAACATATTTGATGTTCAAACATTTTTTTTGTTGCAAATAATCATTAACTTTAGAATTTGATGCCAGCAACACGTGACAAAGAAGTTGGTAAAGGTGGCAATAAATACTGATAAAGTTGAGGAATGCTCATCAAACACTTATTTGGAACATCCCACAGGTGAACAGGCAAATTGGGAACAGGTGGGTGCCATGATTGGGTATAAAAGTAGATTCCATGAAATGCTCAGTCATTCACAAACAAGGATGGGGCAAGGGTCACCACTTTGTCAACAAATGTGTGGGCAAATTGTTGAACAGTTTAAGAAAAACCTTTCTCAACCAGTTATTGCAAGGAATTTAGGGATTTCACCATCTACGGTCTGTAATATCATCAAAGGGTTCAGAGAATCTGGAGAAATCACTGCACGTAAGCAGCTTACCCCGTGACCTTCGATCCCTCAGGCTGTACTGCATCAACAAGCGACATCAGTGTGTAAAGGATATCACCACATGGGCTCATGAACGCTTCAGAAACCCACTGTCAGTAACTACAGTTGGTCGCTACATCTGTAAGTGCAAGTTAAAACTCTCCTATGCAAGGCGAAAACCGTTTATCAACAACACCCAGAAACGCAGTCGGCTTCGCTGGGCCAGAGCTCATCTAAGATGGACTGATACAAAGTGGAAAAGTGTTCTGTGGTCTGACGAGTCCACATTTCAAATTGTTTTTGGAAACTGTGGACGTCGTGTCCTCCGGACCAAAGAGGAAAAGAACCATCCGGATTGTTATAGCGCAAAGTTGAAAAGCCAGCATCTGTGCTGGTATGGGGGTGTATTAGTGCCCAAGACATGGGAAACTTACACATCTGTGAAGGCGCCATTAATGCTGAAAGGTACATACAGGTTTTGGAGCAACATATGTTGCCATCCAAGCAACGTTACCATGGACGCCCCTGCTTATTTCAGCAAGACAATGCCAAGCCACGTGTTACATCAACGTGGCTTCATAGCAAAAGAGTGTGGGTACTAGACTGGCCTGCCTGTAGTCCAGACCTGTCTCCCATTGAAAATGTGTGGCGCATTATGAAGCCTAAAATACCACAACGGAGACCCCCGGACTGTTGAACAACTTAAGCTGTACATCAAGCAAGAATGGGAAAGAATTCCACCTGAGAAGCTTAAAAAATGTGTCTCCTCAGTTCCCAAACGTTTACTGAGTGTTGTTAAAAGGAAAGGCCATGTAACACAGTGGTGAACATGCCCTTTCCCAACTACTTTGGCACGTGTTGCAGCCATGAAATTCTAAGTTAATTATTATTTGCAAAAAAAAATAAAGTTTATGAGTTTGTGTCAGGGCTTGGTAAAAGGATTGGACTCAGATGCAGAGTAGGGAACTTTGACAGGCTTTTATTTTGGCAGCTTCCTTTCACCTCCAAAGTCAAGGAATACAATTCTATATTTAAACAAAAAACTAATCGACGAAAAAGGTTCCAAAAAATAGGAACAACTGAAAATCACTCCGAACGGAGGAAAACACAAAAGCAAAGACAAACTATGATTGGCGCAGTATATGCTATAAAATGTATTAACAAAAAACGCTCCAACAGGAGGAAGAAACAACAGCTATGAAAAAATTATACACTATCTTATCTAATAAAGTTTAACAAAAGTAGTCACTCAAAAAATTGAGGAAAATAACTGATAACTTACCACTTCGGCTGAATAAACTTAATAACAAAAATTCACTCTGCTGAGGAGGAAGAAAGGAAAACTCAAAATAGCCGCGAAGGGATTAAAGAACAAGGAACATAAGCAGGAGACAAGGCAAGGCATGGACATGGGCATGGACGCTGGATAGTACGAATGAACGAGACAATCTGCCACAGAACAAAGGGAGGAGTGGGCTTATAAGACACATGAGGGTAATAGGGAACAGGTGGAAACAATCAGGGAACAGGGATGACGTCAGACTGATGGGCAAGTGACCTGAAACGAGAGGAGAGTTACTTTTCAAATTAAAACATGCAAATCACAAGACAGAAAAAACCAAGACAAGACATCCCTCACCGCGGTGTGACAGTTTGAACATCAAATATCTTGTCTTTGTAGTGCATTTAATTGAATATGGGTTGGAAAAGATTTGCAAATCATTGTATTCCGTTTATATTTACATCTAACACAATTTCCCAACTCATATGGAAACGGGGTTTGTGCGTGTATATATATATATATATATATATACAGATGTGTCAATATCAAAATATTACTTTGAATCCCTTTTTGGCAGGCGAGAATACACTGATTTAATGAATACATCTAAACAATTATGTGCTAGATCAAAGAACAGTTAATATTGTATGTAGCTGTTAAACAAGAAAAAGGCTTTAGCACATCAACATCGAATCAATAACAGTCCTTTACAATTTCATAGAAATGGCCAACTCTTTCATTTTTTTGGACATGATAAAGGCTTCAATAATTTCAGTCACACATCGTTACAATAACCACAAATATAAAGTGTTTGTTATACATGTAGTAATCAGTTGTTGACAAAGTACTCGCAGTGCTGCTTCATCACGCGGCGATATTCAGTTTATGGAAGTTTTTTCTACCTTCAAGGTACTCAAAGCGCTTTGACACTATTTCCACATTCGCCCATTCACACACACTGATGGCGGGAGATGCCATGCAAGGCCCTAACCACAACCCATCAGGAGCAAGGGTGAAGTGTCTTGCTCAAGGACACACGGATCGTGACGAAGTTGGTAGAAGGTGGGGATTGAACCAGGAACCCTCAGGTTGCTGGCACAGCCACTCCCCCAACTGCGCCACGCCGTCCCCCTGAAATGTTTTATGCGGTGGCATTTGGTTTTGCGATCATTTTGTCCATATTCACTACTACATCTGTTGGTTACAATGGTCCATGTCTTTAATCCATTCACAATCACAATCTAGTTCCAGTGAACCAAACCGCACCAGATTTCACTTGCAAGCCAACTGAGACCCATCCCTGAAGTGGCTTTGGTTTGCTTATTTGGTGCCCTTCCATTGGGTTCATACTTAACCAAATGAACCATAGGACAACTACCAGAGCAAGTGTAAAGTTACGCCTATTGTATCTTATTTTTCATCTGAGCATACCATGAAATAACCTAAATAAGTTAAATATGAATGACAGCAATACAATATGATCTCACCACACATTTATAGTTCAAATTTTTTCCCTTCATTGTGTTTTTCGAGCAACCACGAGAGCGTAACACGTTTGTTCACAGCCAGATAAATTAATCACACGTTAGCATAAACATTGACACACACATTTCTGCCACTTCCCACATGCCGACCAGAGATGGTAAATATTGACTCACAGTCCTCTCATTGAAAGTCTTTTCGACGGACTGAAAGGAACACATCCACCAGTTGCAGTGCGCACACGTTGACGCTGGGGAGCAGTTATCTTCTTCCTGTCCCCCAGGCTGTGCAGGCGTCTTGCCATGCGAAACGTCTGGGACGGGAGGTCACCCCGGATACTTGGAATTACACTATTCCGCTGTAAATGCGGTTCGCACAAAAAATAGGGTTAATCTTGTTATGCCGGGAGGGCGGCTGGTGCCAAGTTTTTTTGTTTTTTTTTACAATGGCCACAGCTTCTAGTCACATCGTCAGTGCCAGCTGTTGTTTTGCCGTGCCACTAAGCCGTGCATTAAAGAAAACAACACATGCAGCTCCGGGTTTGAATAAACAACGCTTGTTGTGTAGCCATGAATTAAATTGGCTCAGTCGTGGCAACAAAGTCATACAAAGTCAGTAATTATATTTGTAAATAATGTCCATTTCAGTGTAGAGACTTATGATGGTTATTGTGTGTCAAGAATTATCAACTCAGAGAGTCGAGTTCTGCTGTTCACCCATCAGATTTGTCGTGTTTGGTTTGATTGGGAGTTTCCTCTGCTCGTACGGTTTGTTTTGGTGCAACCATCTAAGCCCTAAAGTGCACCAAAAAAAGTGTCTGCCCGCAAGTTAACTGTGTTGCAGTTCGAATCATTTCAGCACGAATGTGAATTTGGGCCATGACTATTAATCGAGTAAATCATTTAATTTGACTTTTAAAAAAAGCTTTGATTTATAGTTTGTGGATTTGATTAATCCTTTCTTGAGTGTAAGCAAAAAAAAAGATCAAATCTGTGAGGTGTGTAACGCACCTGGTTCAGTCACTGTCGAGCCTGGGTTGTCAGGCATTAGAGGCGAGAGTGCTAGCTACCGAGCTAAAAGCCTGTGCTATCAACCCGATGGCCAGCACTGCTCTTGAGGTTGTCAGAGGTGAGGTTTACCAATGTACACATGGCCCAGCCACACTGGCTGCACAGGTGCATGGTGAACAGCAATTGTATATGTTATTTTTATATCTATTTAATAAAGCATAGGGCAGCACGGTAGGACAGGGGTTAGTGCATGTGCCTCACAATACGAAAGTCCTGAGTTAAATCCCGGGCTCGGGATCTTTCTGTGTGGAATTTGCATGTTCTCACCGTGACTGCGTGGGTTTCCTCCGGGTACTCTGGCTTCCTCCCAACTCCAAATACATGCACCTGGTGATAGGTTGTTTGGCAACACTAAAGGCCTACTGAAACCCACTACTACCGACCACGCAGTCTGATAGTTTATATATCAATCTTAAAATCTTAACATTATAACACATGCCAATACGGCCGGGTTAACTTATAAAGTGACATTTTAAATTTGCCGCTAAACTTACGGTTCGAAACGCCTCTGAGGATGTTGTATGCGCGTGACGTAGACCGGCGAACACGGGTATGCCTTCCACATTGAAGCCAATACGAAAAAGCTCTGTTTTCATTTCATAATTCCACAGTATTCTGGACATCTGTGTTCGTGAATCTGTTGCAATCATGTTCATTGCATTATGGAGAAGGAAGCTGAGCAAGCAAAGAAGAAAGTTGTCGGTGCGAAATGGACGTATTTTTCGAACGTAGTCAGCAACAACAGTACACAGCCGGCGCTTCTTTGTTTACATTCTCGAAAGATGCAGTCAAGATGGAAGAACTCGGATAACAGAGACTCTAACCAGGAGGACTTTTGACTTCGATACACAGACGCCTGTAGAGAACTGGGACAACACAGACTCTTACCAGGATTACTTTGATTTGGATGACAAAGACGCAGACGTGCTACTGTGAGTATGCAGCTTTGGCTTCTAAACATTTGATCGCTTGACCGTATGTGCGCAACTTTTTTTTGCGTATGTACGTAACTTTTTTAAAATATATAAGCTTTATGAACCTTGGGTTAGGTGAACGGTCTTTTGGGCTGAGTGATTGTGTGTGTTGATCAGGTGTTTGAATTGTATTGGCGTGTTCTATGGAGCTAGGAGCTAGCATAGGAGCTAGGAGCTAGCATAACAAACACGCAGGTGTTTTTATGCAGGATTAATTTGTGGCATATTAAATATAAGCCTGGTTGTGTTGTGGCTAATAGAGTATATATATGTCTTGTGTTTATTTACTGTTGTAGTCATTCCCAGCTGAATATCAGGTACCGTGAGTATGCAGCCTTGGCTGCTAAACATTAGATAGCTTGACCGTATGTGCGCGTCACGTACGTAACTTTTTAAAAATATATAAGCTTTATGAACCTTGGGTTAGGTGAACGGTCTTTTGGGCTGAGTGATTGTGTGTGTTGATCAGGTGTTTGAATTGTATTGGCGTGTTCTATGGAGCTAGGAGCTAGCAGAGGAGCTAGGAGCTAGCGTAACAAACACGCAGGTGTTTTTATGCAGGATTAATTTGTGGCATATTAAATATAAGCCTAGTTGTGTTGTGGCTAATAGAGTATATATATGTCTTGTGTTTATTTACTGTTGTAGTCATTCCCAGCTGAATATCAGGTCACCCCCGGCTCTCACAGCATCTTCCCTATCTGAATAGCTTCAACTCCCCACTAGTCCTTCACTTGCACTTTACTCATCCACAAATCTTTCATTCTCGCTCAAATTAATGGGGAAATTGTCGCTTTCTCGGTCCGAATCTCTCTCACTTCATGCGGCCATCATTGTAAACAATAGGGAACTTAGCGTACATGTTCAACTGACTACGTCACGCTACTTCCGGTAGGGGCAAGCCTTTTTTTTTATCAGATACCAAAAGTTGCAATCTTTATCGTCGTTGTTCTATACTAAATCCTTTCAGCAAAAATATGGCAATATTGCGAAATGATCAAGTATGACACATAGAATAGATCTGCTATCCCCGTTTAAATAAAAAAAATTCATTTCAGTAGGCCTTTAAATTGGCCCTAGTGTGTGAATTTTGTCTGTCTATCTGTGTTGGCTGTACGATGAGGTGGCGACTTGTCCCGGGTGTACCCCGCCTTCCGCACAAATGCAGCTGAGATAGGCTCCAGCACCTCCCGCGACTCCGAAAGGGACAAGCGGTAGAAAATGGATGGATGGATTAATAATGCATACTTGTTAAAAGTGAAACATCAATGTCCCTAAATTATGCATTGAGGTTCTAAAGTGTGTTTTATCCGATTACTCGATTAATCAAAACAGGTAATTGATAGATTACTCGATTTCTTGAATAATCAATAGCTGCAGCTTTAATGTGAACGCTAAACGCACCCAAGACATGGACCCGCCTTAAAATGACAGCACAAAGCATACAGAATTGACATATTTCTAAGTAGAATTGTGTTTGGAATATAACTAAATATATACAAATGACCTATAAATCAATCTAGTAGTCGACAATTTGGTTTGGAATAATAAACAAATGTCCTTACATTCTGCATATGTTCTTGGTCCTTTGACAAAAAAAAGTGTCCTTTTTAAATTTTGTTCTGGAGTAAGTACTAAACCACAGTGTGAATGCGGCCTAAAAATCCTGAGAATAACTGGAGCATCTCTCCCTGGTCCAACATGCTGACTTTTCCCCACATCATCACAAACTGTCCGCACCTGATAATAATGCAGACTTTCCCTGTTTTATTTCTAATAAAAAGAAAAGGGGCGTGCTTTAATTTCCGCTGTGAGTAGAGCTTCCGTAGGCTGACAACCATGCACAAAAGCAATATCCATGAAGGGCTGGTGTGTGATGAAACAGCTATACAGCTGACCCTCTTATTCCCCTTCAAGCGGGGAATGTGCAGGCAAGAGAGTGGATTATCTCCCCTGGTGGACGCCCAGCTTGAATCATCTTGCTTCTCGACTTGACGCCTTCATGCAATATTTAGTCATGTAGACTGATGGAACTGATAGTGGTCTTGCTGGGTGACCAAAGCCTCTCTTTAACTTCGCAGAGCTAAAAGTGTCAATAAAAAGACTTCTGTGTGATTTTTCAGGCTGCCTTTTAGCGGAATGCCTGCTTTGTTCATCCTCTGCAGCACGTAATGCAGCGGCTTGTCTTATTCGACCCTTGCAAAGCGGCAAAGATTTGGACCGAAACTAAATCTATCCCTGTATTGCTTTTTCATGACAATAACACACAATACTCACACCCGCAAAGCCGGTAATGGAGGATCAACCTTGGCATTATCCTGTTATCCTCTCCCACTGGGTGTTAATGTTGAACTAAGGCAGGGCTGTGACACATCTGTGACGTAAATTCAAAGGACTTAAACCCTGATGCCTGCAAAGGTGTCACACGCCAGCATATACCCTAATCTGGACGCACAGGAGCTAAAGATGCAGTGTTTGTCACTGGCTAGGTAACTACTGCGATATGGCCTGGTTTTGCAATGTGTGGCGTCAGTGCACAGGTGGCAGACAGCAGGGAAGGGAGCGGGCCGACGATCACATGGAACGCCAGCCAGGTGGAACTAACACAGTCTGGACATCTCGCTGCTCTGAGAGGCCTGATGTCGAATGCTGTAGTCGACACAATCTGGATATAAATGACAACATCAACAAACACACACAGTCAGAGGAATACTCATTGTTCTTTTTGTTAGCACTGTGCACACAATCTATAATCATACTGTATCTTCACATACTGTTGCATTTTTTAAAATTGTGATGCCATTCAAGGACTGATTATGGTTTAATTCTTAGTGCGAATATTTCAGTGCAGCTTGTTAGTGTGCATGGTTTCTACAATTTTTTTCATTGGTAGGAAGTCTGCCCGTTAAAAAACGTTTTTAGCAAGAGACACTATACGTCAAGTGTGTAGCTCGTCGGACTGACTGGCGATACTTGGTGAAAATCTCCATTGAAGCATCTCTACTGTATGCGAAGTGAAGTGAAGTGAATTATATTTATGTAGCGCTTTTCTCTAATGATTGAAAGCGCTTTTACATAGTGAAACCCAATATCTAAGTTACATTTAAACCAGTGTGGGTGGCACTGGGAGCAGGTGGGTTAAGTGTCTTGCCCAAGGACACAACGGCAGTGACTAGGATGGTGGAAGCGGGGATCGAACCTGGAACCCTCAAGTTGCTGGCACACCCACTCTACCTACCGAGCTTTTGTAGATTTTCTCTTGGTATTTTAGCCTCTTTCTTAAACTTATGCATGCTATGTCTAAATTGTCCATAGGTTGGAATGGTTGTTTTAGTGTGGTCAGTGATTAAAATTTGTTTTTAATAATTATCTATTGTGAATGTATTAATTGATTTACTCTAATAATAAATAATCAATTTTTTAATGTCACATAAAAATGCTTAGAAAGGCCATTAACTTGAGGTAATTTCTAGGGATGCACCAACCACCGACCATCTGATCGTCATTGACGAGTAATGCCTTTCAATGCCAATCACAAACAATCCCCTCTCACTGACATTAATGTTTTTGTCCCCAGGTTTACAGTGGCTAGCAGCGAGCCATACTGAAGGGGAGCCCTTGCCCTAAATTAATTATCCTTAAATAAATTTCAGCGAATAAACTGTTGTTTTTAGTATTTTATGTACTATTATCACTGGAGGACGAGGCTAAACATGTTACACACCGAGCGCAAGATCATGACGAAGCAAACCGCTAAAATAGATTGAAACAACACCAAAAAACTAAGTGCTTAGTAAAGTTTAGGAAGTCTAGCTGTTGCAGTAGAAAGTAAGAATCTGTTAACAGGAAATCAACAAGTAAGTTAATAAGAGCCTCGACAGAGGATCATCTTACAGCAACTGTTGTGCTTTGTTTGTGTCAGCAGTGTCGCTGCCAGGAGTACATGACATGTTAAGGGAGGGCGGATTGATCTTTGAATAAGTAGTGTTGATACCAATGGTAGTATCAGTGTATGATTGATACTAGGGTAATAATTAGGTCAATATTTTATTTTTCTCAAAATCCTATATTTTAAGGTTTTATTAATGTTTACACACCCAGGGAATGTTTCCCCGGACACAGAGGGACTTTGAGGGTAAAAAAAAACAAATGTTAATACGTAATGAATGGTAGTTTTTGTTTTTATTTATTGTGTACTATTGACTATTTTGCTCAAACACTTGAATTATGAACTAGTTCAAATAATGTGTTGGTATTATTAAACTGCCAATGGCATTCAGGATCACTTTAAGGAAATAAACTCAATAAATGTGATCGGTGTTGGTATCGCCCGATCTCACTAATGGATGGCCGGTATCGGAATCGGCAAAATCAAACACTGACTGGAACATCCCTAGTATTTTCATTGAAATTCATTACAATTGTGGCTTAAAAAAATGTTGATATAATGTATTGTTTTTTTGAACAGACTTAAACAGATGCAGTCTTCGCCATTTACTAAAATAAAACATCAGGTCCATATAAAAAAAAACAGTAAAAACACTTTTCTGAGCACTACAAAGGCAAGTATTGGACCTTGAAGTTGTTGCTAGCTTTTTTTCCTCAAGATAATACAAACTACTAACTCACACCCATTAATCAGAGTGCTGTAAGTTAAAACATCAAAGTTATCATTGTCCATCATCACAAAACAGAGTGATGTTTGAAATAACATCAAGTATATCACTTCATGTTATGCCTCTTATTTCTTCTCCCGGGAGGCCAGGTTCTTGCTTGCGAGGCCCGACAGTTTTCAATAGGCTCCTGAGTGATTGTTTCTATACGGGAGGTTCTCTTTTAATTTAGTTTGGCAAAGAGCTAATGTTATGTCATGTTGAATTGATAATCAGAATCAGAAATACTTTCTTTATTCTATTCTATTTCTACACATCTTTGCTGCTAACGTAAGCTGTGGTTGCAGTTGTGAGTGGGTGGTTGAGCTGCTTCAGTAGTAAGCAAACTCTTTCAAAAAAAAAAAAAGAATATCATTCTACCTTTATCAATGGTGCCGTCAAGGCATTTAATATCAATCAATCAATCAATCAATCAATGTTTATTTATATAGCCCTAAATCACAAGTGTCTCAAAGGGCTGTACAAGCCACAACGACATCCTCGGTACAGAGCCCACATACGGGCAAGGAAAACTCACCCCAGTGGGACGTCAATGTGAATGACTATGAGAAACCTTGGAGAGGACCGCATATGTGGGTAACCCCCCCCCCCCCCCCCCCTCTAGGGGAGACCGAAAGCAATGGATGTCAAGTGGGCCTGACATAATATTGTGAAAGTCCAACACATAAGCGAGAGTCCAGTCCATAGTGGGGCCAGCAGGAACCATCCCGAGCGGAGACGGGTCAGCAGCGTAGAGATGTCCCCATCCGATGGACAGGCTAGCGGTCCACCCCGGGTTGGGAGCAGAGTAGAAAAGAAAAGAAAAGAAAAGAAACGGCAGATCAACTGGTCTAAAAAGGGAGTCTATTTAAAGGCTAGAGTATACAAATGAGTTTTAAGATGAGACTTAAATGCTTCTACTGAGGTAGCATCTCTAACTTTTACCGGGAGGGCATTCCATAGTATTGGAGCCCGAATAGAAAACGCTCTACAGCCCGCAGACTTTTTTTGGGCTCTGGGAATCACTAATAAGCCGGAGTTCTTTGAACGCAGATTTCTTGCCGGGACATATGGTACAATACAATCGGCAAGATAGGCAGGAGCTTGACCGTGTAGTATTTTATACGTAAGTAGTAAAACCTTAAAGTCGCATCTTAGGTGCACAGGAAGCCAGTGCAAGTGAGCCAGTATAGGCGTAATATGATCAAACTTTCTTGTTTTTGTCAAAAGTCTAGCAGCCGCATTTTGTACCATCTGTAATCTTTTAATGCTAGACATAGGGAGGCCCGAAAATAAAACGTTACAGTAATCGAGACGAGATGTAACGAACGCATGGATAATGATCTCAGCATCGCTTGTGGACAAAATAGAACAAATTTTAGCGATATTACGGAGATGAAAGAAGGCCGTTTTAGTAACACTCTTAATGTGTGACTCAAACGAGAGAGTTGGGTCGAAGATAATACCCAGATTCTTTACCGAGTCGCCTTGTTTAATTGTTTGGTTGTCAAATGTTAAGGTGGTATTATTAAATAGATGTCGGTGTTGAGCAGGACCGATAATCAGCATTTCCGTTTTCTTAGCGTTGAGTTGCAAAAAATTAGCGGACATCCATTGTTTGATTTAATTAAGACACGCCTCCAGCTGACTACAATCCGGCGTGTTGGTCAGCTTTAGGGGCATGTAGAGTTGGGTGTCATCAGCATATCAGTGAAAGCTAACACCGTATTTGCGTATGATGTCACCTAGCGGCAGCATGTAAATACTAAAGAGTGCAGGGCCAAGAACCGAACCCTGGGGAACTCCGCACGTTACCTTAACATAGTCCGAGGTCACATTGTTATGGGAGACACACTGCATCCTGTCAGTAAGATAAGAGTTAAACCAAGACAAGGCTAAGTCTGTCATCCCAATACGCGTTTTGATACGCTCTAATAAAATATTATGATCAACAGTATCGAAAGCGGCGCTAAGATCAAGAAGCAGCAACATAGATGAAGCATCAGAATCCATCGTTAGCAATAGATCATTAGTCATTTTTGCGAGGGCTGTCTCCGTAGAGTGATTTGCCCTGA
The DNA here is from genome assembly GCF_033978785.1 of Entelurus aequoreus. Lineage (NCBI taxonomy): Eukaryota > Metazoa > Chordata > Actinopteri > Syngnathiformes > Syngnathidae > Entelurus > Entelurus aequoreus. Next base: position 25,973,788 of record NC_084742.1, on the reverse strand, counting down.
AACCGGATTGAAAAGGTTCACAGAGATTGTTAGACGCTAAGTGTTCATTTAGCTGCTGTGCGACAATTTTTTCGAGGATTTTCGAGATAAACGGAAGGTGGGACACCGGCCGGTAGTTTACCAAGAGATCAGGATCGAGGTTAGGTCTTTTGAGTAGAGGATGAATAACCGCTTTTTTGAATGCTAGGGGAACAGTGCCAGAGGAAAGTGATAAGTTTATAATATTTAACACTGATGGACCTAATAGCTGAGATGGGCTCCAGCGCCCCCCGCGACCCCAAAAGGGACAAGCGGTAGAAAATGGATGGATGGATGGACCTAATAATACAAAAAGCTCCTTGATAAGTTTCCCAGGAATTGGGTCAAGTAAACATGTTGTTTGTTTTGTCCCATTTACACATTTTGACAATTCCTCCAATGTTATTTCATCAAAGAGAGAGAAACTATTTTGGAGGGCGGTATCCGTCGTATATACAGTCGTATTTGTGTTAATAGAACCCAGTTGTAGCTGAGATGCATTGTCTTTAATCTCTTTTCTAATGACTTCAATTTTCTTATTAAAGAAATTCATAAAGTCATCTGCTGAGTGGGTGGAGCTACTGGGAGAAGTCCCTTGTTGGGTTAGCGATGCTACTGTACTAAACAAAAATTTAGGATCATTTTTGTTGAGGTGGATGAGATTTGAGTAATATTTAGCTTTAGCTGAGGTAAGCATGCGTTTATAAGTTATTAAACTATCACACCATGCTTGATGGAAAACCTCAAGTTTAGTCGCACGCCATTTGCGTTCCAGCTTTCTACATGATAATTTCTGGGCTTTAGTTTCTTCTGTAAACCATGGGGTACGCCTTTTAGGGGCCCATTATGTGAGTTGTGTTTTATTCTAAGAGAATTGCTATGTGTGCAGGGATTATCCAGCCTGGCGCCGGCTAGTTCTAGTTTAAATGGCTTCTTACCCGGAGACTCCACGCTTCTTTGGTTAGCTTTTCCCTTTGTTGTTAGCCTCGCTCGGCATCCCCGCTTCTGCTTCCGCTCACACCGCTTACGTCGTCTCCATTGGCGGTCAACGCTAGCACTTGACTCCGCTGCTACAAAGGCCGCTCGATGTAGCCCGCAAAGTATTCCCATGCTAGCGAGGAGGTCCACCGTACATGCATCTTTCAGTCTATAACGACCCGATCCATCCACATCCAGAACAGCCATGAAATTGACAGAAATGACGGGTGTTTTTTGCCAAATCGCTCTACACTCCCAAGAGCGTTAGCAAGCCGCTGCATAGCAATGCGCCGCCATCTTGTATCTTGTAATAAAAGCAAACTATCTGTGTTGGGCCTGCGATAAGGTGGCGACTTGTCGCCTGATTGCAGCTGGGATAGGCTCCAGTCCCTTGTGACCTCAAGAGGGACAAGCAGTTAAGGATGTACAGTATATTGTTAGGATTTTATCAATACCGATACCAATATCGATACTCCTTATCAATACCGGTATTCATCGGTACTCTTACTGATACTATATGTACTTTGTGGAACTAAATATATGGAAAAAAAAATCTTTTTATTAGCACAAATGGTAGTGCACTGTCAACATCATGATATATATACAGTATGATATGATGTCATAGCTGGTCTTAAACAAGTCAACTGTGTGTTCATGTGCAAAGTGCAATGCAGTTTGTCATCATCTTGTAAAGACCACACAGATCTATCCCTATACATACAAATAAGTACAATACAATTACACTCCGTATATTCATCCAATTTATATCACTTGTCCCTATGGAAAAATGTAAAATAATTGTAATAAAATAATAAACAAAAAAGAAAAATTAAAAAAAAATATGGTATTCATTTTCATTCACAGACCTTTAACATGGTATAATTTTAATATAAATCAATATGCATAATAGGTGAGTGTGCTTTTTGTAACAATTGGAATTCTTATCCGTGTTAATGTTGCACACAAAAATATTTGATTGACAGACCATATTGAGCATTAACGGCTGTCGTGTGTTTCCATCCATCCATTTTCTACCGCTTGTCCCTTTCGGGGGCCTATCCCCCGCTGCACTCGGGTGGAAGGCGGTGTACACCCTGGGTAAGTCATAACCTCATCACAGGGCCAACAGAGATAGACAGACAACATTCCCACTCACATTCACACACTAGGGACAGTTTAGTGTTGCCAATCAGCCTATCCCCAGGTGCATGTCTTTGGAGGTGGGATGAAGCCGGAGTACCCAGAGGGAACCCACGCAGTCACAGGGAGAACATGCAAAGTTCACGCAGAAATCCCTGAGCTCGGTAATTAAACCCAGGACCTTCTCACTGTGACGCACCGTGCTGCCATGTGGTGTGTGTATTATATAACCAAAAAGTCCCAGTGATTATTTAAAATGTTACTTTTTTGAGTGGATTAATATTGGCCTCTGGATTACTGGATTGCTTTCAGGATAAAATATCGATAGCGGTATCATTAATCCAGACTCTTAAGTCTTTTCTGGACCAACTCAATTAGGCACCGTTACCAAAAAATACCGGTACAAGTATACATCCCTACAAGCAGTGGAACATGGATGGATGGATGGATGGAATTTCACATCAAATGGACCAACAATTTGCTAGCAGTAGCAGAATCTCCTCTGTGGAGACAAGAGACGAGAAGCTGAGACCTCTCACCGCCCCTCTCTTTGCCCGCCCCACGAAGTTAAATTAAAATGAAAGTACCAATGATTGTCACACACACACGAGGTGTGGTGAGATTATCCTCTGCATTTGACCCATCACCCTCACCCCCTGGGAGGTGAGGGGAGCAGTGAGCAGGTGATTTAACCCCCAATTCCAATCCTTGATGCTAAGTGCCAAGCAGGGAGGTATTGGTTCCCATTTTTATTGTCTTCGGTATGACTCGTCCGGGTTTGAACTCACGACATACCGATCTTAAGGCGGACACTCTAACCACTGGGCTACTGAACAAGACCCAAACACAATCACAGCCACTTCAGGGTGTGACTGACCATTGTTTACCAACACGTTTTATCTGTGACCATTACCGTTATGATAAACCACGGTAACATTGGTGTTATCTTTTCAAATTTTAATTCTCACAAAACCTTGATTGATTACCTCACTTTGAAAAACTCATAGCAAGGTGATACTGTTGATTTCCTGGCGAAACAACTAGCTAATTGCTATCTAACTTGAATGACAACATGAATACAAGACACTTTAGCATCCTTCCTCATTACAAATAGCCTTCATATTGACCTATCATTAAAAAAAAACACTCAAGGTAAACATATTTAAACACTCAAATAAATACTGTCTTATAAGAAGCTTGAACAATATTTCGTGTTTCTTCTGTCAAGGAAATAAATTGTGTTCTGCTTTTTATATTATATCTAAACAAAACGTGGTTAAAAAAATTCAGTATGTGTGTATAAGTACTTTTTTAGCATGTTCAACAATATCGTGATAATGATAATAACCGCGACAGTTGCGGTCACAATAATTGTGATCGATATCGTTGCATCCTTGGTCAAGCACAATAAAAGGGCGTGGAAACCTACATAGACAGTAACGTTAGAGATTCAAAAATATTTTTACACACTTAAATAAGCATAACACATAAAATATGATATATAACTAATTAATTGCGATTAACCAGATCATTTGACACCATTACGACATCTATAAGTGTCCTGTGATTGACAGGCGATCAGTCAAGGGTGTAGGCTGCCTCTCACCCAAAATTAATTGGGGTAAGCAATGGCTGGACAATGGAAAAAAGACAGAGTAGTACTCTTACATGAAATATATTTTAAAAAAGTGTTTTTGTAGAACTTGGCCTCTGTGTTAGACACTTGTAGCATCTGTAAGGAGAGCAATAGCATTTGGAGATTGTGCTGGAGGTGCAAGTGGCTAAAACACAAAAGCATTATACGCTTGACTCTGTCTGACCTGAATCAAGCTTCCTGGGGTTTGACACACCAGTCAACTCCCTTCTGCTGTGTTTCTTCCAGAGACTTCTTTCCATGTTGGCAGAGACCCTCCGTCCAGTCAACTTTTTTCCGCATCTGTCGCTCGTTCAGCTGCTCTTCTTAGAGAGTTCAAGAGGAGGAAGACAGGGAGGTTGGGGGTATTGGGTGAGAAAGGCACGTGCCTCCTGGAGAGCCCGCTGTCGGCACAGGCTGTCACACCAAAGCCAGCGATTTCGATAAACTCGATGTCATGGGGGAAGGAAGGCAGCGTTTTATCCTGCTAAATTATTGACAAGAGTGACTGAGGCAAACTTGTAAAGGTTGAAGGGAGGAAACTTAAATTTGTACTTTGAGGCACGTGTGTTAACAATAATGTAACCCTAAATCGGATTTTGAATGAGAAATTGTATGTTGCTTCAACGGAAAATGTCTGAGCTGCTTTTAAGCCTAACCTGATTACAATATAAACTGTCTATAAAGGGTTGAGCTAGCAGTCCTTCTCAAATAGGGGGGGGGGGGGGGGGGGGGGGGTTGCAATGCCAGGGAGGTACCAGAATATGACGAAGCGTATGTAGCACTTGGCTTCACTGTAACCAAGGCTGGAGACGAGGAATGGCCGGTGTGTTGTTTCCTTTAATGTTAATGAACTTACAATGTTATGCAGAGGTATAGTTATAACAATTTAATAGACAAATTATACTCTTTATAGTCACAGTGGAGAGTGGGGAGGCGCAAAATATTTTCTTTTTCTTAGGGGAACGTAAGAGAAAATAATTGAGAAGCACTGGCTAGAGTCTGTATTACATTCATAACTTTCATAACGTTTTGACCACAACTTACATGGGTCCCACAAATGCCACTTACAGTCGTAACAATATTCCAGCACCATGTAATGTCCTATTTTTCCACATGATTCTAGGTTCCTCTCATGTCCAATATGAGTGTAAGTTGTTCCTCACTTTCTGGCGTAGGAATGGTCCAACAGCTTTCCCCTTATCCCCCCTGCCTCTGTGTGGCCTGCCTTACCTACTGCGCTTCCTGTGGAACCGTTCTATTTGGCGACTCACTGACCCATCTCACACTGTCCCTTTTCATGACGCCCACAGCCCATTTCACATTCACTCTTGCGAACAAGACTGAAAAAAGTAGTTGCGTAAATAAAGGCTTAGGTTCTGCATTCCTTCTTTGTGCTTCAGTGGGCCGCTGTCTCATTGAGAAGAGCCGAGCTGACTCAGTAGTTTCCACATCCGCAGAAGTAGCGATGGGATAAGAATGTTTCAGTTTGACGAGCAACGGTGTGGAGTCCCGAGGCGCGAATGTAGGCAGGTCAGGGTCAAAAATGTGAACGTCTCAAGCAGAAATAAATGTCCTCCATCCCTAGAAAGAGCTGAATTACCACCTTGGGCTAAACATATTCATCCAGAACTGCAGACCATGTGGGGGACCAGGGACTCTGCTGCCATACAGGTATAGGATCCTTTTAGCAAAGCAAAATAACTGCAGCTGGTTTAAAATAGTTGTACATTTGTTTTCAGTGTCTTTCCCGCTTTCTTGGTAAGTACCAACCTTCCATCGGTCATCTTGCTAACATCTTAAAAACTAACAATAATTTACTCCAGTGTCTCAGTTGCATACATGGCTTTTGGCCTGTTCATGCAACCAAGTGCTCCTTTGGACCCTGGAGAGCCACTGGCCTAAAGGATTCAAGGAAGTTTGTCATACCATCACACATTGGTATACCTAATCAATAAGCCTTTTTATGAGGCATTTCCGTTAATAGCTTAAATAGTTTGTTGGCTTTCATTGGCCGGTTTGTCCCACAATAAATGCAACAGAATAAGATAGGAGAATAATAATGAAGAAGTAGTCCAAACAATACTATGGGCTGCCTTGCTTCTCAGCAGGCTCATAATAAACGATAAATATTATACACTATTAGGATTGTCATGATACCAGAATTTCAGTCGTCAATACCGATATCTATAACATTCCACGATTCTCCATACTTATGGGGCACAATGAATATTTCAAAATTTAACCCATGTCCTTTTATTGAAAACTGTTACAAACTGTCAAGTGACAAAATCAGCTTTGAATAATGACAAATAAGGGAGCAACACCACATGTAAAGTTGTAACGCAACAATTTTTCCTCTTCAAAAGTTCCTCAAAGTCACGCACGCTGTGTCAGTTTGAAGTGAACACATCTAACTCACGATGAGTCAAGACCACATTTTATCAACCGTAGTCCTAGCGATCCATTAATCAACAGGACAATATTAATCCTCCAACGAAAAATTGAGGCAATATAATAATCCACAAAGTTGCTTTGAAGCAAGATAGCATCCACTGTGACTCCCAGGTCTCTGGTTGCCGTCTGACGTCACTCTATTGTGCTGCATGTTTCAAATGTGTGTCAGGTTTTTTTGTTTCTTGATTACAAACTGGACGATTGAGCATCACACTTTGCTCACTGAGTCTTCTTATTCATATAATACACACATACAGTACATTGGAAGCTGTCAACACTCAGCATGGCTTTCGGTCCGTCTCTGTAATGCGTCCGTGTGCAACCTAAACACAAATAATTCCTATTGTTAGAAAATGCACACCCACATAACACGCTAAATGACTGCATTGATTTAGATGATATATTCGATATGATACATCATGTAAACGGTTTGTGTTTATCTCATGCATGCTATATATAAATATTATTTCTAGATGAATGTAGTTGTAATGAATAGAAACAGAGTAATGGATCCGTGTGGTCTTTACAAGAAGATGACATAACTGCATTTCACCTTACACTGCACATATAATTGACTTGTTTAAGACTTTATAAAAAAAACAGTTGTTGATTAAATACTTTCCTGCTCTAAGATGTTACAGTAGATCATGTCTGAGGTGTTCAACCTCTTGTGCTAATTCAAATGCATTTTTTCACATCTTTATTTCCACAAATTACATATAGTACCAATAAGAGTAACGATAAATACCGGTGTCTATAAGGAATATCGATAAGGGTATCGTATCTATAAAATCTTAACGATATACATACCGAGCCACAAGACACTTTAGCGTCTTTCTCCATTACAAACAACCGCCATATTGCCTCATCATTAAAAAACTTTCAAGTTAAACATATTTAAACACTCGAATAACAATATATGTCTTATAAGAAGCCTGAATAAATTTGGGTTGCTTGCTTCTGGAGGTTTTCTGCACACTGTGGTAATACGCACTACCTGGGCTTGTGGTGGCAGGGCTCCGCTCTCACTCGGCTTATGATACCGCTTGTATTTGATGAACAAAAATGAATGCATGATGCAATATACACCTTTCTTTCACTTTTAATATGCTTGTTAACTAGCTGAATATAGCGACAAAGTCGCTATAGTGCATCACAGATCATTTCTGGTACGTCTTATTCACTGGTGGCAGGGCTCCGCTCTCACTCGTGCGGATAATACCGTTTGTATTTGATGACCAAAAATAAATGCATGATGCAATATACACTTTTCTTTCACTTTTAATATGCTCGTTAACGAGCAGAATATAGCGACAGATAATTTCTGGTACGTCTTATTCCCTGGCAAATAATGCACGTATGAGGTGCGTTTTGAAGCGGAATTAAGCCACACCCATAGTTGCACTGCAGAAATCCAGTATAATTTTATTATGACTGAGGGTGAACCGGAAGTGCCAAATCCACATTCATGAAAGGCTTCCACAAATATTTTTATTGTATTTTTTAAGACAGCAGGCGTTCTTTTTCGGCACTGACTCAGTGCTCACGGGTCAAAGAAGAAAGCCAGAACTACGATACTGCCGAAACTGAAAAAAAGACGGTATCAATACGTCTGTTGATATTGACTTTGTATTGAAGTAGCGATACATTTGGCAACCCGTGACACTAAAGTTTTCAGCTTTTGTCTTCCTTCATATATTGCTGGTAGTGTTTTATTAACTTGCTAGCTTTTAAATGGCAGTGTTATGTATAAAGTAGGGTTGTATGGTATACCGGTATTAGTATAGTAACACGATACTAATTAATCATTTTCGGTACTATATCGCCTCTGAAACGTACTGGTCCCACACCCCCCCGCGCCCACATCGCCGTCACATCATGACATATTTTTACGAGCAGAGGAGCATGCTCGGTAGCACACAATGACGGAGTACTTACAAGCAGACAGTGTGTAGACAGAAAAGGGAGAATGGAAGCATTTTAGCTTAAAAACTTAAAGCACCTCAGGAAGAGGTGCTTTAAGACATGGCTAGCTAGCTAGCGGCCAACGTCCATCCGCCGTCGGCAGTGTTTTAGCGACTTCTAAAATCACTAATCCAGGTCTCCATGGCGACAAATAAAGTAAGTTTCTTACAAGGATCATCCCTGCAGGCCGAGGAATAGCTAAACATGCTTCACTACACACCGTAGCTCACCGGCATCACAATATAAACAAACGCCATGGGTGGATCTACACCTGACATCCACTGTAATGATATCAAGTACAGGCACGTATCTAGTCGATACTACTATGATTACGTCAATATTTTTTGGCATCACAACATCTTCGTATAAACTCATAAAATATGTCCCTGGACACATGAGGACTTTGAATATGACCAATGTATGATCCTGTAATGATTTTGTATTGGATTGATACCCAAATTTGTGGTATCATCCAAAACTAATGTAAAGTATCAAACAACAGAAAAATAAGTGATTATTACATTTTAACAGAAGTGTACACATAACATGTTAAAAGAGAAAGTAAGCAGATATTAACAGTAAATGAACAAGTAGATTAATAATTAATTTTCTACCACTTGTCCTTAATAATGTTGACAAAATAATAGAATGATAAATGATACAATATGTTACTGCATATGTCAGCAGACTAATTAGGAGTCTTTGTTTGTTTACTTACTACTAAAAGACAAGTTGTCTAGTATGTTCACTATTTTATTTAAGGACTTAACTGCAATAAGAAACATATGTTCAATGCACCCTAAGATTTTTTGTTAAAATAAAGCCAATAATGCAATTTTTTTGTGGTCCCCTTTATTTAGAAAAGTACCGAAAAGTATCGAAATAATTTTAGTACCGGTACCAAAATATTGGGATCGTTACAACACTAGTATAAAGTGCAAGAAAGTATGATGCATTTCATTATCGATAGTTGAGTATACATTTTATATTGTTAGTTCCATCCATGAAGACAAGGTTGTACCGTTGTGTTAATTTATTTGAACAATAAATTAGTCAATCCTATTGGATGTATTTCACACAAAAAAAAATCAGTCAAACATGAAAAGAGGCGGAGGTCAGGTGAGGGGGTGTATGGGTGTAAATGAATATATAAAAAGGTCACGTCATTATTTCATAAAAGCTCATTAACTTTTATCCTCTGCAAAAGATGCTGGCGTAATTAGAATAACGCAGCCTGAGCTAATGGAAGTGCAGTAAATAAAGGTGGTGTGGTAAAAAAAAAAAAATGGCACATTGGCAAGTGCCCTTTGGAGAAGATTGGGGTGATTCCTGGGTTAGTTTGCACGTGCATGTGTTTCATGCGCTGCACAAAGTGATGTTTGCGCTACTTTTACTGCAGCTAATTGGGGGATTTTGCGGCTGGGTGAGATGACTGGACACCACCTCGCCGCTCATTCATTATTGACAGGCTGCACGTTTGGGTTTCACCATTTGTCGTTAAGCAGACGAGCAGTGCCATGAATGATGAATGACACCTGATGGTGCATCCTGCTACATTGTAAAACTGTAATCAAGTCTGAGCCAATTTAATCACCTCATGGCTTGGATGTCTGCATTTGACCTTAACGAGCTGAGGTCACTCCTGGTGCTGATACTTTAAAGCAATAACATTGAATTCGGGCTTTACATCAACAGCAGCATGTTACAAGCTATCTGTCTGGGCTCCGTGGACAACAGGGAAATGAGCCAGCTTCTATTTGTCCACCACGGAAGCTTATCAGCCTGTTTGTTTGTTTACGCCATGTCTAGGTCAAAGCTGATGCCCTCGCTCGTCTTCTCTGCTCTCAGCCGGCCTTTCAAGTCAGAATCTCTGTGTTGACCTTTTGAAACATGCTCTTTTAGCTGTCATGACCTGCATCTCAGATCAATGAGGAGGCCTTTCGGAATTCATTCAGACAGAATTAAAATTAGTTCATGAAGAATGTGAATGTCTCTTGTTTGGGGCATCATGCATACAGACTGTAGTCCTCCCAATGCCATATGTTTAATACTCAAAGTGCCAGTATGACAGATGGACAGATTTTAATTGGCAGCAGAGAAAGGCTTTTGTCTGTCAACAAAACACCAGTTTGTAGAGTACATTTGTGATATGTCTGGGTGGTTAGAAGTGCTGTATGGCGGCTTTTGATGTATTCCTAGCACATTTTTCCAAAATAATGTGTTCACATCTATCTGGCATAGCTCGTTTCACGTGCTTGAATTGACGGCGCAGATCACACATTTGTATTTGTTGTTTATAATCAGGACTAAAGCTACATTTTGTTGTTTTTGGCCACAGTCATTAGGAATCATACGCATCTACAGCTGAAACAGAAAGTGTTGAATATGCAGGTTGGGGGGGGGGGGGGGCATCTGACCATGCAAAAATATTCATACCGCGCTAATTAAAGTAGAGGAAAGTCTGCATGAGTTGGAAATGTGACAAAGGATGTTTTAGCATGCTGTTTCATGCTCATGAAGAAAGCAAGAAGGAATGAAAAGCAACAGTGATAACAGCAACACTTCTATTGATATTTTTTAACATAAAAAATCCACACATTTATGAATATGCTGCATTCATTAGGCAGCCAGCTCAAAATAGTATAGCTATATGTCTGTACCTAACATACAATGCTCACCTCGGCTAAAACGAATTTGTTAAATCTTTAGTTTCTTATAAACGGTACAGCAACATGGTTTTGATGCAGTGTTGGTTAGCAGTTGTTTAACTATGTCACACTACAAAGCCTAAAAACAGAACACATTAAATAATCATATGAAATGTATCTTATTACTCTTTGTGGACTGAAAAAATATACATATCTAGGGATGATGTTTGATAAGAAATTATCGAGTTCGAGCCTATTATCAAATCCTCTTATCGAACCGATTCCTTACCGATTCTCTTATTGAGTCCAGATACGTTGTTGTATGTGGAAAAAAACACACAATATTTGGTTCAACAAATCACTTCACAATCTCTACTGCTCACTACTATAGTATTACCATATCTGAGTTTTTGTGCAGAAATGTGGGGAAATAACTACAAATGTGCGCTACATTCGTTAACCGTGTTACAAAAAACATTTATTAGACTGATACATAATGTTGGATATAGAGAACATATAAACACTTTATTTATTGAGTCAAAAATATTAAAGTTCGATGATTTGGTAAAATTGCAAACAGCTAAAATTATATGGAATTAAATGATGGAATGGATTAAATAAAGAAGTTAAACATTGTACTGATATGATCCAGTTTAAGAGGTTGTTCAAATGAATAGTGCTTACAAAGTACAAAGAAGAAGAATTATGAGAAATACTTTCAACCTTATTGAAAATAAGATATTCTTCATCTCAGTATATTAATAATGACTGAATTAATTACATATTACAAAACTGTTGTATATACTAATTCACAGATATTTTATTATAAAAAGGTCAGTAAATGATGTATATACGTATTTGTAAACGCTATGAAGTGGGAAAGGGGTAGGATTAAATAAGCTTTACTTCTTCCTACTCCTGTAAAGTGAAATGATATGAAACTGTGATGTATTATATTGTAAGTGTGTTCATGTTCCAAATAAACTAAAGAAATAAAGACAGCACTAGTTTATTAGACAGACTTGCAAACTCTGTCGTGATGTAGGCTACAAGATAACGTTATTGTTATCAGACACATACAAAAAGGCTCACGTTAACGTTACCGTTAGCCACTGACTATGCTTAGGTAACGTTAGTCTAGCTAACATTACTGCAGTCCTGGTTGACATAAGAGGTAACGTTACTACAAGTGAGCGGATATGGAAATTAACCGGCAACAGTTAACGTTAGTTACTCACTGGTGTCACCGCCACTGTAGCTGGGACTGGGGCAGCTGGCAGAAGAAGAGGGGCGTTCTTCGTCGTCTCTGTCGCTGCTTCAACACGTGTCGAAGACACGACACGCTTGTTGTGCTCCCCTCCTTACACGAAATCGAAGCCTGGCAATAATTGCATATTGCCGCTTCCTCGTTATTTTTGGTGAAATGAAGCCATGCCTTGGAGCGCTTTTTCCGGTCCATTTTTTCCTGCTTTCCCCATCTGTGCCTAATGACTGAGCTACGTGACGTCATTTCTTGTGATGTCCCACGGGGCATTTCTTGTCGCGACGGGATTCGTTCCCAGGGATTCGAATAAAGAACCAACTCTTTTTCTTTACTATAGTGGTCTCGATAACGGGTACCGGTTCTCAAAAAGGGATTTGAGTCCGAGGACTCGGTTCTTCTCTTATCGAACAACCGGGAAAACCGGTTTCGAGTATCATCCCTATACATATCCTAGTCACCTGCTCAGTGGCAGAGTGTCCGCCCTGAGATCAGTAGGTCGTGAGTTCAAACCCCGGCCGAGTCATACCATTGACTATAAAAATGGGACCCATTACCTCCCTGCTTGGCACTCAGCATCAAGGGTTGGAATTGGGGGTTAAATCACCAAAAAGTATTCCTGGGCGTGGCCATCGCTGCTGCTCACTGCTCCCCTCACCTCCCAGAGAATAATCTCACCACACCTAGTGTGTGTGACAATCATTGGTACTTTAACTTTAACTTTACAGTATAAAGATAATGCTTGGAATACATTCTTGTCAAACTTTGCAAAGGTTTGCTAAGGGGTCTGTAGGTGTCTGGCCATGAGTATCTTTCCGACTGAAACTCTTACACTTCCCTGGTAACACCTACTGTACTCAGACAATCCCCTCCTATGATGTACAGTATATTTATTTATGTGAAGAGGCACGCTATTGAAATGCAGCAATCACGGCCCACAGACAGTATACCAACTCAAATAACCTAAGTTATTTCTGTAAATTCAAAAAACTTAAACTTACACTTGTCATGTTTGATCTGGTTAAGAGAAACACTGGTGCATCTGCTGTGCTTATAGTTCCTTTGGTCAAATGTGAATGTGAGCATTCGTATCTTGGTTCGGACCAAACCGATGGACATTAATTTTTTTAGGAAAATACTTTTTTCTAATGACCTTTCGTCATTCTTCTTATACATTAACTTAACATTGAAATTGTAATTTTACCCTGGAACATCATTATATATGATTCATATTTTAAGAAAAAGCAACAAAAAAACCCGCCAAAAACCAGACAACAGATAATAAACAAAGGACCAAATTAAACAAAAACACTCTCTGATGAAGTATGATACATTGAGAGACAATGTATTTAACAATTTAATATATACACATTTCAAAAGGTATTAATTGGAGAAGGGGTGTTTTAATCTTTGGACAAACAGGTGGTTAGCATTAACATACAAACTGTAGACGTTAAAATGTCCACATATGTGTTTGAATACAACATTTGTTATACAAGCCAAAAATAAAACGACGTTGGCTGCCAAAAATATAATTTTAAATTTTTTATACTTGCAGTATGCTTTTTGGTCATGTTGTATCATCAATGCAGTGCTATTGTGAAATACCAGCTCTAATTGACAGTGCAAACATTTCACCCCAATTTCTGTCTTTCAGTTTGAAATGATGGCAACACTTTTTTTGTCTTTTCTGGGTCCTTTGCTCTCTTTCCACTTTGTTGTTGTTTTTGTTTGAGCCATCTCTATTTATTGGCACTCTTCTGCAGACCTGTGTTTGAATGACAGCAAAAAGAATGCAGAATTGCCCAATATGTGAGATAAAAATTAAGTGTGTGTGTGTGTGTGTGTGTGTGTGTGTGTGTGTGTGTGTGTGTGTGTGTGTGTGTGTGTGTGTGTGTGTGTGTGTGTGTGTGTGTGTGTGTGTGTGTGTGTGTGTGCTATACAAGTACAACCCATTTACCATTTACTCTTTAAAAGTACATTTGTGAATACTTTTGTGAAACCTATGGTAACTGGCCTATAGCAGAATATAAAACTAACCCACATATTCAACTCAATAGATGGCTTTTTTGTTTGTAATATTTGAGCTTCTGACATAATTCACTAATATGTAACTGAAGCTGCCCAATCAAGTCCTTACTCTATGCATTATGTTCCTACAAGGCAGCCTTTGGTCTTATGACAAAAATACCAGTGTGAATGTGCCCTTAAAGCTCTATTTTGTCTACACAAAAACAGCTGTAGTAAGTACTGAGTTGAACATTAGTTAATTAAATATGAGCAGAAGAAAATATATTCAACAGCTAAAGGGGACTTTTTAAATGTATTTCTCTCTTTCTTGTGCTACTCATTTATCCTCGTGTATTACATAGAATGATAAGAGCTTCAAAGAGGCTTTATTGTAAATGGCCCACTTTTTTCACTGAAAACAATGAAAAAAAACAGGGACAATGAAAAAGGAGGATTACCTCCAAATTCTTCAGGACAACCTAAAATCATCAGCTCGGAGGTTGGGTCTTGGGCGCATTTGGGTGTTCCAACAGGACAATGACCCAAACACACGTCAAAAGTGGTAAAGGAATGGCTAAATCAGGCTAGAATAAAGGTTTTAGAATGGCCTTCCATTCTAAAACCTGGGGACGGCGTGGCACGGTTGGAAGAGTGGCTGTGCCAGCAACCTGAGGGTTCCTGGTTCAATCCCCACCTTCTACCAACCTTGTCACGTCCGTTGTGTTCTTGAGCATGAGACTTCACCCTTGCTCCTGATGGGTCGTGGTTAGCGCCTTGCATTGCAGCTCCCGCCATCAGTGTGTGAATGTGTGTGTGAATGGGTGAATGTGGAAATAGTGTCAAAGCGCTTTGAGTACCTTGAAGATAGAAAAGCGCTATACAAGTATAACCCACACGTATAACCCATTCCCAAAGTCCTGACTTAAACGTGTGGACAATGCTGAAGAAACAAGTCCATGTCAGAAAACCAACACATTTAGCTGAACTGCACCAATTTTGTCAAGAGGAGTGGTCAAAAATTCAACCAGAAGCTTATGGATGGCTTCCAAAAGTGCCGTATTGCAGTGAAACTTGCCAAGGGACATGTAACCAAATATTAACATTGCTGTATGTACACTTTTGACCAAGCAGATTTGGTCACATTTTCAGTAGACCCATAATGAATTCATAAAAGAACCAAACATCATGAATGTTTTTTGTGACCAACAAGTATGTGCTCCAATCACTCTATCACAAAAAAATAAGAGTTGTAGAAATTATTGGAAACTCAAGA
Source organism: Entelurus aequoreus (assembly GCF_033978785.1). Classification (NCBI taxonomy): domain Eukaryota; kingdom Metazoa; phylum Chordata; class Actinopteri; order Syngnathiformes; family Syngnathidae; genus Entelurus; species Entelurus aequoreus. The sequence goes on along the minus strand of NC_084742.1, from coordinate 25,958,405 downwards.
CAGCCATAACATTATGTTCTTTACAAGTGTATGTCAACTTTTGATTGCGACTGTGTGTGTGTGTGTGTGTGTGTGTGTGTGTGTGTGTGTGTGTGTGTGTGTGTGTATATATATATATATATATATATATATATATATATATATATATATATATATATATATATATATATATATATATATATATATATATATATATATATATATATATATATATATATATATTCTACATAAACTGTGGAATAAAAAGGTCAGTAGTGGTTTAGTATACCGATATATATAAACTGTACAAAACGCTGTTATATTAATAGTACTTATTTCAGTGTAGAAAGTGGAAAGTGTAATTTCCAAGCCCATTGTACTACCTATGTATCTACTTCTTAGAAGTTCAATGCAATCTATATTTGACAAAAAGAACGCCTCATTTTCTGACTCCAAGATAGTTTTTCACATTTGTTCTTCGACATCAAATCTCAAGGATACCACAGAGAAAACTTTGTTCCTCTGAGTTACTGTACATGGTGATACTACACGAGGAAGGCATGCTGCTTGTTATTCCAATTGTATTCCATCAAGTGTTTACTTTCTGCTACAAGGCTGCATGCACTTAAGGCTCGCCGCCTGGCAAGACACAACAATGGGTGTAATAAGTGTGTCGACAGTAACTCATCTTGTTCGTTTTTCCTTCTTCTGACCAGCTGCAAAGGCACAGTGCATGTTGAAAAGGTCAGTGGGTCATTGTCACCCTAATGGACACACGTGTCACACAGACAGGACCACTATGGCATTCTTTGTAAAAGAAGTCCAAGACCACGGCAACTTTGCTGGCCGGCATTAAAACAAACTTTCCCCGGGCTGCTGCAGCCTGATTTCACTTTGTTTCACTTCTCTGAAGTCCTCAGCGTGCATTAAAGACCACACCGCTGTTTTTAAATGTCGTGGACGCCTGCACGACACGCTGTTCTGCTTGTCTCCCTGAAGTCGTACTAACAAGACTGACAGCAAAACCATCATGCAAAATAACATTTAGAGTGCATTTGTGCATTGAAGAACTTTCATTGATTAAACTAAATAACGCTATATTTTTGTATTTTGTCATTTAATATACATATTTCATACTATAAAATTTAATGAGGTCAAGCGGAGGTCTCCAATTTGTATGGCGTCAAAAAAACACGTTAAAAATAGACAAATAGAGCTAAAGGCATCATGTAATGACAAAAGGTGAAATGTTAAAACTAATAAGAACATTAATACAAATATTAGTTTTTAAATGTATAAATAATGTATAGATAATGTTTATTTATTTAGTATTTTGTTATAATGCCCCCAAGCCTTAACCTGACTTTCGCCAGATCCTTCTAGTTTGTTGAGCTCCACACAAGGATCTGGGATCGAGGGCAATGCAAACTCCTTCAAGATAGCAAAAAATAATGAACCAATCAGGATCGCCGGGTGGGATTTCATAGATGTGACGAAGCGCCGAAGCGCCTGTTTGATTCAAACAACAATGGCGGCACGCAGCGAGGAGTCGTGTGCTGATATCGATTCTGCTATTGCAACTGTTTTGTCGAATCTATCGAATATTAATTATTTAAAAGATGAACAGAGAACGGTTTTGAAGGCATTTGTTTTACTTTTTGTTCTGTCCATCCAATATGTCGGCTGTTCTGTTTTGGATTTCCCAGTGTCGCTCTCATCAGCGTCACAGGTTTATTTGGATGTGAGTAGGGATGATACTCGAAACCGGTTTTCACGGTTGTTCGATAAGAAAAGAACCGAGTCCTCGGACTCGAATCCCTTTTTGAGAACCGGTACCCGTTATCGAGACCACTATAGTAAAGAAAAAGAGTTGGTTCTTTATTCGAATCCCGTCCCGACCAGAAATGCTCCGTGTGACATGACAAGAAATGGCGTCACGTAGCTCAGTCATTAGGCGCAGATAGGGAAAGCAGGAAAAAAATGGACGAGAAAAAGCGCTCCAAGGTGTAATAAAGTTCAAAACAAAAAGGTATAATTCAATGAATAACTTTACTGAGAAATTTGAGCAGGGTAAAAACACATGACGAACACTTTTACGACCAACCGGAAACATAGCAACCAGGCTAGCAACGCACCTCCTTTACGGCAGCTGTCGCAACGTTCTTAAAGCAACCGCAGCACATACATTTATGACATCTCCCTTTTTTAACTTTTGTTTTTCTTTACTTGTAAATAAAACAAAATCACACTGTATATGTTTTGTCTGTCTACATATAAATAATGCAGACGAGGCGTGTTGGCTGAGTTCTGGACGTTTACTTTCACAGCGTGCTCATAAACTCATTCTTAGCTGCCGGGTGACGATATGCAACAACACTTTTCCGGGCTACCGCACATGCTCGTCACTCCCGTTGCATGCTGGGTAGTGTAGTTGTTATATTCCCTAGCTCATAACATCTTTCCCCCTATAAAGAAATAATGTTAACTCAATAAAGTGTATTTCTTTTTTTAGCTTTAACTTTTCATTTTTTAGCATTGTAACCACATTTGCAAAGAACCTTTCTCTTCATAGAATTTTCTTTCAATAAAGAAATAAAGTGCAAACATGTCAAAGCATCATAACAAACAGTTATGTCAAATAGCAGCAGAATTGCACTTTTTGGAGAGCTGTATTATTTTCAGTTTTGTGCCCAAGGGACTGATTTTATTTAACACTATATTATTATTTATACACCTATAGTGATCACAGAGACAGCTTGTTTTTGTGTTACTGTATATATTTGTTTTTCTGAAAAATCCCACTTAATATACTTTGGGTAACAACAGTCAATATTTATTTATTTTATTAAATTTTTTTAGGGTGGTAACAGTCAATATTTATTTATTTATTAGATTAAATTGTTTTCTTATATAATAAAAGTGAGCTTTTGTTAAACCAAATATTGTGTGTTTTTTTTCCATATACAACAACTCGATAAGAGAATCGATAAGGAATCGGTTCGATAAGAGGATTCGATAATAGGCTCGAACTCGATAATTTCTTATCAAACATCATCCCTAGATGTGAGTGGTTGAAGTAGCACGTCATTCAAGATAACGGACAAGTGGTTTATCCAATCACATACAATGCTTTTTTTACAAGGCCTCGTCTTCTGAAATACATCTCCTATTGAAAAGTCCCAGATCCTTGTGTGGAGTTCAGCGAACTACAAGGATCTGGCGAGAGTCAGGTTACCCAAGCCTATCCTTGGGACCCCATTACTGCAAGAAAATTGCCGACTTGTGGTAATCAATGTTTGAATAATGAATAATCTCGATTTCAATATTGATGCACATTTCTGTGATGATTATTTTGGCCATAATAGTGGAGCTCTAGCGCTGCACCAGAGTTTGTTGTATCCAAATGTACCCTTATATGGAGTACTAGTAGTAGGTTATTGTGGTAAAATACCAACAAATGAATTCAGGAAACTGAAACAGTGCATTTTGCGGTTAGTGTCAGGTAAGTCCAACATGAAAACAACAATTTAAGGCTTTTTTTAGGGCATTGAATCGCAACTCGACTATTTGGATTGTTTTAGAAAAGGACTCAATGCCCTGAGAATACAATGACCAGGATGAATGACAATGTTTACAGGCACAATATCCTTAAGGCACCTTTGAACAATTACTGTAATTCTTCTTGGCCTGTCGTTGGAGATGGAAAGCTTTGCAGATGGTTCCCAGTCACACCAAGCAAATAAAGTGTGCACAACATTGATTAAACTTAAAACAACAAAACACTAGTTGTTGTTTTCAAAGTTTTTCTTTGTGGGGGGAAAAGTAGATTTTTGCAGATGAGAATAGATAAAGTCTGTTCTCTCCCCAACTTTGTTTTGCTCCATAAAACAAATCAATGTGCATATGATGAAACACAGCCATAATATTGTCTCACTTGTCTTCTCAATATTTTGTTTGTTCTGCTGCTGCTATTTCAACTACACAGACATCACATAAACTTAATTCATGGACTGTTTGCTGTTCTGGTCGGAGTCCTACTGATTTGGCCTGCTCAGCACCTCGGGGGGAATTGTGGGCTTTGCTGACCACTTCCATGTGGTTACATTAGCTCCTCTTGACCTCACATCTGTAATCGCCTCTATGTGTGTGGATGATGCATTAGCGTGTTATAATGCTGCCCAGCGCTTATGGACTCCTAATAGTTTTGCAAGTGTAAAAAGCAGGAAGTGAAGAGTGGCGATGCGAGTGTTACATCGGCTTACCTGGAGATTACGGCATCAGCAGTTCAGCCACATTGCAACATGGCAGATCAGAGCTACATTTAGCTGACTGTGGGCTTCCTTGTATTCATTTATTTCATGTTTTGGAATCAGTTGCACATGAAACAAGAGGTGCACCCTAAGCGTGCAATTTATGTAGATTAATCATCCATAGATCCATTTTGCAATTATGTTTAGGTATTTTTGGTAACATTACATACCCTTTGTACCTGCTTTGATGATGATATTGCAAAACTAATCACTTCAAATTTTGGCATTAAATACACAGAGATCATGTAATAATTTATGATGCACAGAACAGCTTATTTTTGAAAAGAGTCCTAAAGGCAGCATATCGGTTATATTGAATATAATTTGGTGTCTGCATGTATGTTCCTCAAGTTCAATGTTTCCAGAGGTTTTGGTTGTTGGTACTGTAAATGTGTCTCAGTCCACATACACACACATGCATTTGTGCAGCTTTAGACTGTAGCTCCTCGAGAGTTTTACTTTATAGCCTTTAAAGGGGTCATATTATGTTTTTGTTTTTATACATTTAAAACACTTCCTTGTCTTCTACATAAAATGTAATGGGGGTGGGTGTCTACATTTTGCATATAGTATCTTTTACAACCATCTTTAAGAGCTTTCTCGCCTCTTCAGAATGCGCTCTTTTGTGGGGGTTTTATTTACGTGCCGAAGTCCTCCTCCAGGCCGATCCCCACTTTGACTGTGTCTCCCACCCGACAGCCATGTTGTAGTTTTTAGCGCTTCCATGTGGAGTCTACTGACAGATAAAAGTTAGCACTATACGCTACTTTTCATTACAAATGGCAACAGCGGAGGATGCATGTGCATGTACGAGCCAGTCTGCCAAACAACAAGAGGACAGAAACAAAGAAGGAAATACTTGATTACAACTGAATAAAAATGGCGGTGGCAGCAGTACGCAAAGCTCTGCCAAGTATGGCGATATCCACTGATGTAACTGATGCAAAATACGTCACTAAAGTCTAAAATTTCAAATGACTCTTTTGAAGCAAGTTTGGAAGAAGGCAATATTGTTTAATAAATATTTTTGCCATGTTTTAATGGTTTGAGTTAAGATTTTCGGCACTTGATAGGATCCCAAATACACAAAAACAGATAGGAAAAATTGGTTTTGCCTAGTAGGGCAAATTCCCCCAAATAATCCACAAAGTCAAAATAAAGACATACCATTTATATTAGTTTTTGATTGGTAAGAGAAATACAAACATTTTATCCATGCATTTGGTTGACTTAGACTTGGACTTAGACAAACTTTGTTGATCCACAAGGGAAATTGTTCCACACAGTAGCTCAGTAACAAAGGATGGAAAGAATAATGCACACAAGGGCACAAAAAGAGGGCAAAAGCCAAAGGTATAAAGTAGACAAAAAAAATGTTCCATAGTAGCTATGTAGAATATAACATATGTAATATTTACATATTATATATACAGTATATAATATATACTGATATAATATTATATTATATTTGTATATAATATATACAATATTTAACAAATCCCAATTATCATTTGAGTGTAAAGATACTGTTTTGATATGCAGTGTTTCTAATCTACTTAATACATTTAAGGCCGCCACAAGTAAAACAAATAAAAGAATACTTTTGCAATACAGGCAGTAACACTTCAGGTGATATACAGTATGTGCTTCCATCTCATGCATGGGGTGGGGGGGGGGGGGGGGGGTGGGGGTGGGGGGGGGGTTACCCACATATGCGGTCCTCTCCAAGGTTTCTCATAGTCATTCACATCGACGTCCCATTGGGGTGGTGAGTTTTTCCTTGCTCTTATGTGGGTTCTGTATCGATGTCGTTGTGGCTTGTGCAGCCCTTTGAGACACTTGTGATTTAGGGCTATATAAATAAACATTGATTGATTGATTAATTGTGGAGATTATTAATAAGCAACATTAAGTTGTTTTGTCATCGCTAATTTAAAAGACTTTTTACATATTTTGCTAATTAAATTCCAACATTTAGGGAGTGCAGAATAATATATGACAAAGCACAGGTGTACAAAATGCAGCATGTGTTACATATATTAAAATGACTATTAAAAAATAGAGCAAAACGATGTAGGAAAAAAATAATACTAATTACTAATAACTCATGTTTTTAAATATTTGTATAGATTTTTTTCAGCCTTTTTTAAGAAAGTATATGCATCACCACACCCCTAGCCACACCCCCACAACCCCAAGTATATTGGCAATCAGTGGCAAACACTGGTTTGTTATCTATATCAGGGGTTCTTAATATTTTTTACCTTTTGGACCAACTGTTCCACTGCAGATGGATATGATATCTAACTTGCCTACATTTACCAGGGTAAACCTTGTCAAATGATGTGAAACCATGGGTTGATCAAGAAGATTATTATCAATGTTTAGGTTAGGCTGATTAAAAAAATGAATACTAATCAAACATACAGCAAAAGACTCACAAAAAACTGATAACAAATGTACATACAAATATGCAGTGCTAAAATAAATACATTCTAATAATATGTTATATATTCTCTTAAATAAACTGTCAATGAAATTTAAGTGCAAATAAAAATATAGCCTCACCACGTTCGTCATTTTATTTTTGAGCTTAAGAAACTTCTCTTCGACTTTAGCTCCATAATGTATTGATTTGTTTTATATTGTCATTAATGTCACAAGTGGTGGAAAAGTGTTTTACAACTGAGTACTTGCTACAGCCCATATGGACCACAGCTTAGAAACAGATATTTTTCGCGGCCCAACAATGGGCCCTGGCCCTATGGTTAAGAAACACTGACTATTGTGGTTGTCGTTGCTGTGTATATTTACTATGGTCCATTGTTCATGTTGCATCTTGGCTTGTATCATTGAAATATTTGGCATTAAGATGGTACAGCTTGTAAAGGCTGCATTGGCTTTGTTGCATCAATCCGGCTCCACTCTCACTAACACACCCACAGCTGTTATATACTATTCCCAGTGTGTGGTGTTTCCCCCCAAAAAGATGAATGGAAGTAATGATAAATAAATGATAAATGGGTTGTACTTGTATAGCGCTTTTCTACCTTCGAGGTACTCAAAGCGCTTTGACAGTATTTCCACATTTACCCATTCACACACACATTCACACACTGATGGCGGGAGCTGCCATGCAAGGCGCTAACCAGCAGCCATCAGAGGCAAAGGGTGAAGTGTCTTGCCCAAGGACACAACGGACGTGACTAGGAAGGTAGAAGGTGGGAATTGAACCAGCAACACTCCGATTGCTGGCACAGCCACTCTATCAACTTCGCGTATCTTCCTCTTTTTTTTGTATTCCTCAACAATGTAAGCCACAGTGGAGGTGACGCATTGAGGAGGTGGCTCAATCCTCACTCAATAAGGGCTGGTCAATAGTTGTCACTAAATCAGCCCTTTTTAGCCTTCATCTTTGTTCTCCATTCATTATGAGTGAATGGGTTTTTGTTAGCGTGACCCTTCTAACAGGGAGTGCGGCAGTATAAAATCATGCAATTTACGACAGGTTCGACCAGGCCTGGCCCTAACCAATCTGGCGCCCTAGGCAAGATTTTAGGTGGCGCCCCCCCCCCACCCCCCCCCCCCCCCCCCCCCCACATCGGCAGTGAAGTGTATATACTCACAAGAAACTGAATAGCTTTGTCTTTGACTTTTTTTTTTACTTAAAGAAAGCAAATTAATATATTATATGAGAATGTTATGTTATGATTATCTTTAACCGAATCACAGCAGTGCTCAAATTAAAAAACAGCATTCCCTCTCATGTGATATTGCTTAATTAACATTAATGATGTGCACTTTAACAACTAGGCTTACAACTATACCTAATATATAAAGGGGTGGAAAAGTGACTATTACCTGCGGGGCAAACATTAGCTAACCAGAAGGCAATAACAATGTAAACAAAAAACACCTGCTTAAAAGATCTAATACAAATGTCCCTGAGGCATGTAAGGTGGGAGTACTGTAATTACCTAACGTTACATTATTATTTTCCATAACAATTTAGCCCCCTCCACAATATTAACCCGACGTTAAAACAGAACTAGCTATTTATTGATTAGCAATTGCCGAATCATGTAACATTAGCTTAATGCTAAAAAGCCAGGTTACTATCACATTCTGTAACATACAAATAATTTCATGTAGGCTAACGTTACCTACCTGCTACCTCTGTCTTTTTCTCGTTTCTCCTCTGTTTTCTCATTTTTCTTCCCTGGGCACCTGACAGTTTTGGCCGTTTTGACATTTTGTGTTTATTTTTTGATGTGGTGAATGTTGTAACAAATAATATGTCTATTAAATAGGCTTTACTTTGCATTTTAATTAACGTGGGATTATTTTTTGTATTTATAAATAATAGTACCAACTTTTTTTTTTTTTTTCTCCAACATTTGTGGCACTGGCGCCCCCTGATGGACGGCGCCCTTAGCATTTGCCTATACGGCCTATGCCACTGGCCGGCCCTGGGTTCGACAAGCGAGTCTGGGTTCAAAAACTGCACAAAACAAACAGCGCTGCAGAAGGCAAGTGAGGAGATCAAGAGATTTGTTTTCCCACTGCTCGTCTTCTTTCTTTTTATCATGGTTTGTTTTGCTCCCTCTGTTGATCTTCTTGTTGGCTTATGTTCACCACAAATTGCTCGACATGACTGGGGCAAAGTAACGGAACTCAATCATTTGGCACATCTGAACAAGATTAAAAAACTTTTTAGGACTACTTCTCCTCGTCAGAATAAGAACCATATGTATTTGATTGATTTATGCCACATGGTTGGATAAGTAGTTTAAAGATATTAGTCAAAGTTAGCCTGAGTCAGAGAACAAGAATGTTTTCAAGAATATTTGACCCGGAATGGATTAGGTATCTGAGGTATGAGGTCAGATTGCTTTAGATATTGAAGAATGTAGATATAGACATGTTTTATTCTTTCAATATGTGGAGTAAAATGAGGGAACTGATTGAGCTAGGTACTTAAAAAGGATCTCTGATGCATTTTAAATCTATGAATCTATATAATGTTTATGAAGTTTATTTTTAAGAGTGAAAACAAACATTTAGTGAAGACTTCAAGATATAGTATGTACTAAAACAGTGTACATTTTCAAAAGATACTATGATACTTTTGGAGAGGGTGAGGTGTGGTTTCATTTGCAATCTGGGAACGCCCCCAGAAATAAACATCTTGCCGACGGACTCAAAAAAATTGTTATAAAAGTGACTGTGGAGCAAAATTCATGCACACTTTACTCCAAAGCATATCCAATACAAATGGTCAAGACCACAAGGAAATTATTTCAATGTAAATTGTCGGTCCCCCTTAATGACTTTACAAGGTACATGAAGGAAACACAATAATATATATTACTGAATTCCTTCATGTATCATAATTTACCGTATCATTTATAATGTACGCTGCGTTCATTTATTCATTGCATCAGGTCATTCAGTATTTACTCCCAAATTAATTTAATTGAAAAAGTAATCCATTTGTTATCACACATGCATTATTTTGTTTTACCTTTGTAAAGGCATGTTCATGGAAAAAGCTTTGCTTCTTCTTGCTTGTTTTCAGCAATTGTGCAAACTCCATTCAGTATCATATGCCTTAGTTAACATAATGTTTAACATTAACTATACCATTACCATGTTGATACAAACAGGTTTAACCCTTGTGTGGTGTTCGGGTCTGTGGGACCCGTTTTCGATTTTTATAAAAGAAAAATGATACAATTAATTAATTTTTCAAACTGAGACTCACTGGCTTTGGCTCATTTTCTGTGAAGAACATATATCAGAATACATATTTAATGAACACACACCATACACCCCCCCTACACATTTATATTACATATAAGATGTCCGGGGTCCACTGGACCCGGGGCTAATAGAAGTGTGGAAATTTATGTTCTGTGTACCACACGCCCACACACACACACACACACAGCAGGCCTAGACGGGGAGGACAGAGTGTAGGTATACAGAACATCAGAGGGTCAAATGTGCGACAAAATGAGAGCAGACAGTGTTGACAAACAATGTTGCGACCTTGTGTGGGAAGCGCAGGTGCAGAAACACAAAAGAAGAATCCCTGTGGGATGCAGAAACTGGCAGAGAAATGTCCATGCAACGTTCATATTGTTGTTACTCAGCCAGTGTTTGTGGGTCTTAGACTTAGACTTACTTTTTATTGTCGTTCAAATTTGAACTTTACAGTACAGATAAGAACGAAATTTCGTTGCATTAGCTGGTTGGCAGTGCAGGATAAAAAAGCAATAAGGTGCAGATATAAATAAATAGATTACTGTAAAGATAAATATATTGCACTTTTGCATATGCATCTACGTGTATGGATGTATGTTATATTGTCTTTATATTCCAGCGAGTTCATCCATTTTGGGGGGGAATTGAGGGGATTATTATGATGCGTTCAAGAGTCTTACGGCTTGAGGGAAGAAGATGTTACAGAACCTGGAGGTTCTGCTACGGAGGCTGCAGACCTCCTTCTAGAGTCCAGCAGTGAAAACAGTCCTTGGTGGGGTTGGGAGGAGTCTCTGCAGATTTTCTGAGCCCTGGTCAGGCAGCGGCTTTTTGCGATCTCCTTGATAGGAGGAAGAGGAGTCCTGATGATCTTTTCCGCCGTCCTCACCACTCTCTGGAGAGACTTCCAGTCTGAGGCACTGCAGGCTCCAGTCCAGACAGAGATGCAATTGGTCAGTAGGCTCTCTATAGTGCCTCTGTAGAATGTGGTGAGAATGGGGAGAGGGAACTGTGCTCTTTTCATCCGACGCAAAAAGTGCATGCGCTGCTGAGCTCTTTTTACAAGAGCTCCGGTGTGTAGGGACCAGGTTATATTGTCAGTTATCTGCACCCTGTAGGGGGGAAGAAATTTGGCGTGACAGCTGCAGCTGTGCCTGATGAATAATTGCCTGTTTCAAAGAGTGATGCTCGTTTTTCGTATGTGGGTAACAACATTTAACTATGTATTTTTTTTTCTGAATTGGTTCAACCGCCACCCGCCCGAATCTATTTAAATCTATTTTTTTCGTCATGCATTCGCCCGACCAGCGGATTATCCGCGGAGTCCGCGGTTGTGTCCGCAAACCGCGCATCTCTACTGCTTCCTCTCTCCACCGCTGTGCCGTTGATGAAGAGTGGAGCGTGGCTGGACTGGTGCTTCCTGAAGTCGACAATGATCTCCTTGGTCTTGTCGACGTTCAGGACCAGGTTGTTGGTTCTGCACCAGTCAACCAGATGTTTCACCTTCTCCCTGTAGTCCATGTCGTTGTTGTCACGGATGAGGCCCACTACTGTTGTGTACTTCACAATGTGGTTAGTAGTGGACCTGGCGCAGCAGTCATGGGTCATCAACGTGAACAGCAGCGGACTCAGGACGCAGCCCTGGTGGGAGCCGGTGCTCAGGGAGATGGCACTGGAGGTGTTGTTGCCCACTCTCACAGATTGGGGTCTGTCTGTGAGGAAGTCAAGCAGCCAGTTGCATAGGGGGGTACTGAATCCAAAGGGGGCAAGTTTGCTCACCAAGTGCTGCGGGATGATGGTGTTGAATGCCGAGTTGAAGTCCAGAAACAACATCCGCACGTGTGTGTCCTTTCCTTCCAGATGTGCTAAGCTCAGGTGGAGTGCAGAGAAGATGGCGTCCTCTGTGGAGCGGTTAGGGCGATAAGCAAACTGGTATGGGTCGAATGTGGGGGGAAGTCTGGAGACAATGTATTCCTTTACCAGCCTCTCGAAGCACTTCATTACAGATGTTTTTTGGGATAAGTCAGTATTTTAACATAAACGTGTTTGATTGTGAGGCATTAAAAGCCACAAAATGCAACGGGTCCATCAGACCCACAAACACTGGCTGAGTAACAACAATATGAACACCACACAAGGGTTAAGTTCCTGTGAATGTTGTTGCATTTCTGCATGCAGGGAATATAAATATAATTCCTGGACTATGACTAATGGATCATAAGAAAAGCTTTGTAGGAGTTAACCAGAATAACATTGTTTTATCCATCAGTTTACTGTGACACTGTTCATGTACCAGCAAGTGTCTGTCAGAGCACATCAGCAAATGAGACCATATGTAGGAACGTCTTGCTGGCATCAGAACTACTTTTTCTGACACGAAGCTGTTTCCTTTGACCTTCCCTTTCACGTCCCAGCTCTTAATGATGGGCGACCAAGGCTTTCATTCACGTGACTTGCTACCCGACTCCACGAGGGCGCCCTTGAAATGTGTGCACATTTCCGTTCGTCGTCAGCATTGGCCCATTAAGCAGCAGTTAGTCTGAAATAAGGCTATGGTGCTTTTGACGTCTCTTACGATTGTTTTGCTTTTTACTTTAGATAGCAGTTACGTTGTCCTGCCAAAATGTCCGCCTGCTCCGCTTCCTTGCATCTCATATCTGCCCCTCCTTACACATTATCTACCTAACCCCCCCGTCTTCTCCAGCTTCACAAAGATAAGATTTGCTGTCCCCAGTGAGTGCTAGGTGTCGATACCAATGTGCTGCTATCATCAGTAAACTGCCAGACTACCCCCCCCCTCCCAACCCCGCTCCCTCCTTTGACCTTCAGTGCACAACATTCTGCGTGACGGGTGTCCGGACTGGGATTAAGTTCTCTTCTTCAAGACTTTAATGACCACGGCATAAACAAACGCGCAATGGAAGCCAAAACCCTCACAGCCGGCGGTCCATCTGAAAAATGGAGCGGCAAACATGGCACAGACCGTGTGCGGTCATGTCTGTGTTCACAGCTGTCAGCCTCGGCGAGAGAGCTCCGCGACTGCCAGCAAGCGGTAAACTGCATCGGCCAAGTGGAACCGCAGCTGCTGATGAAACCCAAATATGGGTCATTTTGGTAGGCAACACTGGATTATAACTGGGCATGTTTGAACAAACAGAACCTCAAGAGGGAACAAAAAGGATCATTATTTAGATTTACCTATGAGTTCCGTTCAAGGCCAAAACTTGGATTAGTCAGAGTACATTTTTACTCACGAAAAATGAACATGTGTCCAAATGTTGTTTGCCTGATAGCCATCGGAAAATCTAAAAGAGGATTTGATGAGAGGACAAAATAACATGGTCCCTTCCTGTCCGCTGATTAGTTTTGGAGGGACAAGGACCTTTGAACAAAAGCTTGATTGAATATCCATCCATCCATTTTCTACCGCTTGTTCCTTTGGGGGCAGCGGGGGGTGCTGGAGCCTATCTCAGCTGTATTCGGGCGGAAAGCGGTGTTCACCCTGGACAAGTCAACACCTCATCACAGGGCAAACACAGATGGACAGACAACATTCACACTCACATTCACACACTAGGGCCTATTTAGTGTTGCCAATCAACCTATCCCCAGGTGCATGTCTTTGGAGGTGGGAGGAAGCCGGAGTGCCTGGAGGGAACCCACGCAGTCACGGGGGGAACATGCAAACTCCACACAGAAAGATCCCGAGCCCACGATCGAACACAGGACTAAATACAACATAAATTGACATTTTATACTAACAAATATACAATGTACATTCACACTATATAGAAAAAACAAAACAAATTTACACAATATATGTAGAAAAATACAACATAAATGTACACTTTATAAAAATACAACATACATTTACTATATATAAAAGGTGGCTTCCCAAATGTAATACATCTTCACAGTGACCTATTTCAATTAGTCAGAATCAGTGATGGCAAACTGATTGCCATCCATCCTGGGCTGCCCCTGCCTATACACAGATCACGTGCTGTGCGGAGCACCCTGCAATCTGTAGGGTGCCCAATTTTGCGTGAATAAACATATGTACAATGTAGGGGTGTAACGATTGTTTTTAATGATTTGATTCGATTTGGAAGTTGCGGTTGGCGATACGATTCAGGGATGATGTTTATTTTTTAGAACGATACTATCCGAAACGATTGAGCGAGTTGAAATCGATACAGTAACTTTTTGCAAAAAAATTAAACCAGTGTGACTGCGAAATAAAAATACTGGATACTACACGTGAAGTTTCCTATATTCCTGTTATTTCTTGTAATGGAATTAGATATTAACAAATTATGGATACAATCAAGCATGTACACAACAATTAATGGCAAATGCATTCTCATCTTATTTAAATAAAGTGCAACCAACACTTTAGGTTGAATTAACAAGACAAAACATTTTCTTCTCACAATTTCAACATTCAAGCAATTTTCAATAAAAGTACAGCCACCAACATCTAAACAGTAGATTTACCTGCCAAATACAGTTCCACAACCTGGCCATATCTATTCTCCGTCTTGGCGTTGCCGATGAAGGACAGCATCCCAGGTGTGCGAAGGTGTGTATGTCCCTTCATTTCTGTTGATGGTGTTGGCCCCTCGTTCCCTAATTTCCATAGCCTCCTTGATCCATATCTTCTATTTATTTATTCCTGATGAGATGACTTGTCCTTGGCTGCCAGTTGTTGTGTTGTGGCTATCACTTCCGTGTCAGTCACGTCCTTTGCGAATTAAAGTTATCTTGCGGCTTGTGTTGCGTCGTTTGTATTTGTTGTGGCTTTTACAATCGTTCTGTAGCTGAAAGTTTTCGTTTTGTAATTTATGATATAGTCTTGTTGTGTTTGTGTAGTGAGTCTCATTCTGCATTGTGTAGTTTTTTAAAATAAAAGACACTTCACCATGCCGTCGGTTCAGTATTTATTGGTAACCTGTGTTGGAAACATGAAACACACACACACAGGTTTCAACTTTCTGGCGGAGTGATATCTGCTCCTTCTCATTCAAAAGTCCGAAGGAAGAGGAAGTAAACCTTCATTCATATAAAAATAATAATACATTAAATTACATTAACAAAAACGTTTTATTACAAAATAATAATAATGCACAAATCCACATACTTGTGTTGGAAACATGAAACACACACACACAGGTCTCAACTTGTTGGCGGAGTGATATCTGCTCCTGTGTGATGTAAATACCACGTGTAAATACTACCAAACAATTGAAGTGAAGTGAATTACATTTATATAGCGCTTTTTCTCAAGTGACTCAAAGCGCTTTACATAGTGAAACCCAATATCTAAGTTACATTCAAACCAGTGTGGGTGGCACTAGGAGCAGGTGGGTAAAGTGTCTTGCCCAAGGACACAACGGCAGTGACTAGGATGGCGGAAGCGGGGATCGAACCTGCAACCCTCAAGTTGCTGGCACGGCCGCTCTACCAACCGAGCTATACCGCTACACAGTCGACCCTCTACTTCTAAATAAATGACATTGTGCATAAAAATTACTTTAAACACATCACTTGTACACACAACATTATTGGGTTAACTTTTAAAGTATCTAGAACGTTTAGGAATAATATTTACAATAAGAAGAAACACGGAGCAGTGAAGAACTATTACCTTCTCATTCAAAAGTCCGAAGGAAGAGGAAGTAAAGCAATCAAAAAAACAGCAAAGACACTTCCCGCACCGGACATCCAGTTCTTCAAAATAAAAGCGATACTTCAAAATAAAATATAACACCCTGTCTAGTTCATAATATAGCGCAACAACATCACACTATTACATTTGCATTTGTTTTCACCTTTCTGCCATTCTTGTTTCAATAACACCACGGACAGACAGACAGGCAGACAGACTTGAATAAAGATTAAGGTCCTTATCATTGAAACTTCATATGTATACAATGTTTTCCTTTTTCTAGTATTGATAAAATTGATCGATTCTCTTTTAAAAAAATGTTGGATCAATACCTATCTTCCGGAAGGCAAACTTGCCGAGCACATATCAATGTAGTTGAATCTAAGGATTATAAATCGATATATCGATTATTCTTTACACCACCAGTAAAATGTCAATGAATGACAGGGCGCTTCAATATTAAATTTTACCACAAACTTTTGGCAAGCCCCTTCCTGCTTCGTCACAGATAAGAGTATAGTAACAATTTTGCCTCCATACCTCTGTGGTGTGGAGCATCAATGTGCTTGTTTTGCAAGACGTACATACTGTGTTTGATCCCTGGAGGCAGTGGTGGCAAGAAAATTATGTTTGCAAATTTAAGTTATACAAATGTGGTTATATAGTAAACAATTATTAGACAATTTATTTCCAATAGAATTGTTTTAGTCCAAGACATGCATCACAATTAATTGAGGTTTGAGTGGCATAAACACATTAAAAAGAGACAAAATGTTTTAGGTAGAAGGCCTCTAAATAAAATGTTGCTAAGAGCCCTTCATCGATTTATTATTTACACCAATTAAAACTATAAAAAAAATTTGGAGGGGCATGGTGACAATTTAGCCCGCAGCTCGTGAGCGTAATTTCACTTTGGCCCCTGAAGACAATAGGTTTGGGCACGCCTCTTCTAAATTAAAACCATAAATAATTCATTTTCTAATTCTGATTTCAACTTTTGGTATTTGTATTTAGCCAGGTTTTACAATAAAAAATTCTAATGTTCTCAACTTCCTTGTACATATTTGAAACACAAATGACCAAACATCGGATAAACGGAAGAAGATGGTTGGATGGATGGAACGGATTAAGGTAATATAATATATTGTTGTCTACAAAAGAAAGTCTGACGCTATTTTTAACTTTTATTACCATGACATTACAATATGAACCAAATAGTTGAACGATTTAATGATTACTTTACAAATATCAGAACAAATCTGGAACAAAAAATTCCAAAAGTAGATGATGGGTCTGTTGAGGACTTGAGTGAGATCATAGACTGAAATCCCAAGTCAACGTTCCTTAAGAATGTGACAAAAAAATAAATAATCAAAATTGTAAAAAAAAAAAAAATGTCACGGAATAGATATGGTAACGACAAAAAAGGTTATAGAAGAAATTTCAGAACCTCTAACATATATCAGCAACCTATCATTCCCAGACAACATTAAAATGATTATATAATAATTATAATACAATTATAATACAATTAAAATTGCGAAAGTTGTACCAATTTATAAGAATGGAGACATACCAGTTTACCAACTACAGACCTGTTTCACTACTGCCACAGTTTTCCAAAATCATGGAAAAACTATTCAATAACCGATTAAACAAATTTATGAACAAAAGTAGAACACTCATGGAGAACCACTATGGATTCCGAGCACATATCTCAACATCGATATCATTAATCAAAATAACAGTGGAAATTACCAATGCAATAGATGGTAAAGAATGTGCAGCTGCAGTATTCATGGATCTTACAAAATAAATTGACACAATTAATCAGAACATCTTAATAAACAAATTAGAACGGTTATGGCATCAGAGGGTTGGTCTTGAACTGGATAAGAAGCTACTTAACCAACAGGAAACAATACGTGAAGATAGGCGAACTCACTTCCACAGAGCTAAAAATATTGTGTGGCGTACCTCAGGGATCATCAATATTCGGACCAAAATTGTTCAATCTCTATATAAATGACATTTGTAAAGTTACAAAGGACTAAAAGTTAGTATTATTTGCAGATGATACAATGGCATTTTGTTCAGGAGAGAACACACAGAAGCTAATACAAATAGCAGAAGAAATGAACAAATTAAAAAGATGGTTTGACAAAAACAGACTATTTGAATCTCAGTAAAACTAAAATAATGCTATTCGGTAACAGTAGAAAAGGGCATCATATACAAATACAAATTGACAGAGTAGACATTGAAAGGGTAAAATAAACTATTGGGTGTAATAGTAGATGCTAAAATGAACTCAAAATCTCATATAAAAATATGCAAAATCAGGTGGCAAGAAATATTTCAATAATGAACAAAGCAAAATATGTTTTGGACTAAAGATCACTCAATATTCTCTACTGCTCGTTAGTGTTACAATATCTGAGTTATCGTGCAGAAATATGGGGAAATAACTACAAATGTGCAATTCATTCACTTACGGTGTTACAAAAAATATCAGTTACACTGATACATAATGTTGGATATAGAGAACATACAGACCTTTTATTAAATCAAATATATTGAAATTCAATAATTTGGTAAAATTGCAAACAGCTAAAATTATGCACAAAGCAAACTATAACCTGCTACCCAATAATGTACAACAATTATTCTCATCTAAAGAGGAGAAATATAATCTTAGAGGAAAAACTAACTTAAAACATTTGTATGCACGTACAACACTTAAAACCTTTTAGCTTATCAGTATGTGGAATTTAATTATGGAATGGATTAAGCAAACAAGTTAAACAATGTACTAATATGATCCAGTTTAAGAGGTTGTTCAAATTTAAAGTGCTTACAAAGTACAAGGAAGAAGAATTATGAGAAACACCTTCAACCTTATTTACAACGGGATATTCTTCATCTCAGTATGTTCATCATGACTAACTTGGTTAGCTATTACAAGAACTGCTGTATTAATCATTCACTGATGTAATTGTGTTACAAAAAGAAGACAGTAAATGAACATATGTATTTGTAAACGCTCTGAAGTGGGAAAGGGGTAGGATTAAATCAGCGTTGCTTCTTCTTACTCCTTTTCGGACATGATGTAAAGAGAAATTATATCGATGTATTATGCTGTAAGTGTGTTCATGTTTGAAATAAACTAAACTCATTCAATCAAAACATGGTTTTCAACTAGCAATCTATACATAATCAATGCTATAATTGTATTCTTGGAATCTGATTGCTACAGTATATTCAACAATTTACTGTCTTTTCATGAACACACAAATCGGTCTTTAATATGGTTTAAACTGTATTCCAAACGCTCCAGAGCAAAGCCAGCGAAAATGAAACCTTTATTTTATTGAGTCAGGATAGCCTTTCCTTTCAATATTTTATCACATTTGGCTTCATCTTTTTGCACATGGTAACACGCCGTACTATCTTATTATGTTACATGTTGCCTACCGTCAATCACCTGCCAGCCATCATTTTCTTCATCTTTTTTAATCCCCTTCAAACAAATAGCCACTGGTTACTCTGGAGAGTAAAAGGCATGTAAGCCTTTATTGCGGGCCTTTGTTTGTGTTTTATTTTCTATAGGTGTTTGCCGTGTTCCAGCATCAGCGGTCAGCAGGGAGTACACACTGTTGTCTGCAAAAGTTTTGCAGCTTCTGAATATCATGCAAAAAACAAAACAACTACTATAGCAATATTAGATTTGTTTGCAGGAGAAAAGCCCCACACACAAAAAAAATATCATAATGGAGCAATTCATACTGGCTATCCTGCAGCTATCATGTCCACATCTAATAGATCTAAAATATTAATAACACCTTTTCAGAGTTCATGAACTGCTGCAGGTTACCTCTGGATCAATAGGCTCTTCATTGATTGCTTACAGCAGCAACAAAAAAACATTCTTACACCACCCATCGGAATTGTCACAAAATAAATGTTTTACTCAACAGCCGAACTGAAAATGAATTGATGAGACTCGGAGTAGGGTAGGATTCAGTTATTCTGCTTCTTTTAAATCCTTTTTGGAAATGTTGAATTGCAAGTGTAAACGTGGTGTATTTTTAATGTACCACAGTTTGATAATCACTGCTCTAAACGTTTGAATCTTGGAAAATTTCCGTCTTTGTGAATATACAAAGCACTTAAATAGAGGTCACAAATGTTCCTTTGAATAAGTTCGTAAAGTCGATGCCGTTCAATTAGCAGTGAGGCAACTCATATAGCCTATGTGTTTTGGCTCGCTATGTGATTAAGCATGCAGCTGGGCTATTCAACTAAACTGTTTTGAGCGCCACTGTGGAGAGGGGCGTGGCCTGCGGGCCTGCAGCGGAACGGGGTGTGCCAGGACCAGCCTCAAAGTCAGCAACAGGTGCGTAGATGGTCCACCTGGGCCTTGTTATCTAATCACCTGTCGCTCTGTATAATCAGCCACCGGGAGGAGTGACGTGGTTGGAGCTGGGGGAGAGCGAGAGCAAGACGGACAGTCACGAAAAGACAATTGTTGAAAAGCAACACAGAGACATTTTTGAAAAAATAAACTGTATTGTGAACCTGAACCGGGCTCTCATGTCGGTGTTTGGTGGCAAATTGTGGAGGTTGCCCTCCAGGAGGTTCTTTGGACCACCAAACACCAACATGAGAGCCCGGTTCAGGTTCACGATATAGTTTATTTTTTCAATATGTCTCTGTGTTGCTTTTCAGCAATTGTCTTTTCGTGACTGTCTGTCTTGCTCTCGCTCTCCCCCAGCTCCAACCAAATCACTCCTCCCGGTGGCTGCTTATACAGAGTGACAGGTGATTAGATAACAAGGCCCAGGTGGGCCATCTACGCACCTGTCGCAGACTTCGAGGCCGGTCCTGGCACACCCCGTTCCGCTGCAGCCCCGCCCCCCTCCACAGTCACATTTCCAGAGAGCTAAGGGTGTGTTTCAGTTGTACGGGAAGTTGGAATTTTTGAGTTCCTAGTCGTAGATTTCAACTGGAACGCCCCCCCCAGGGCGGATTTCCCATTTGGAAAGTTGGGGACTGATCACCAACCCAGAGTTGGCTTCAAAGATGGCTGCTCTGAGTGTAAACAATCAGCTATTAGCACTTCTGACTATTTTTGTCCCACTAAATAAGCCACATAGGATGTATTGTTGGATGTTTATATATGGTAAAGTTATTGTAGCGTAAGTAACACTTTTTCATGTGTTTGATATGTTCTACATCGCAAGCAATGGCGTCTGTTCCTTTTTATCCACTGTGTTTGAAGGGTGCAAAAGGAGTTAATATGTTTCTCCTTAAGTTGTTTGTATTAATATAAGGCAAGTGCAAAAATAGCTTTCGTGGTTGTGGCCATCTTGATTTCCAACCTCGTAACTGGAACGCTCAGAGCGTCATTCTCTCCCATTCCGACTTCCAAATTCTGAAGTTAATGGAACGCACTATTATTGTGTATATTTCTGAGAATCTGATGTTTTTAAGGACCTACAGTACTGCAAAAAAGCTAGTCATAGAGCATCTATATCAGTGTTTTTCAACCACCGATACAGTCTGGTGTGCCGTGGGAGATTATGTAATTTCACCTATTTGGGTTAAAAATGTTTTTTGCAAACCAGTAATTATAATCCGCAAATAATGTGCCGTTGTTGAGTGTCTGTACTGTCTTGAGCTTGGCAAAGTAACCGTGTAATATTCTTCCGTATCAGTAGGTGGAAGCAGGTAGTTAATTGCTTTGTAGATGTCGGGAACAACGACGATGGTTTGTCGTGATCACAATATGCAGACGACAGCTAGAGGCAGTAGACAGGTAAAAAGGTATCTAATGCTTAAACCAAAAATAAACAAAAGGTGAGTGCCCTTTAGAAAGGGCATTGAAGGTTAGGGAAGGCTATGCAGAACAAAACTAAAACTGAACTGGTTGCAAAGTTAAAAAAAAAAAACAGAATGCTGGACGACAGCAAAGACTTACACCATGTGGAGCAGAGATGGCGTCCACAAAGTACATCTGTACATGACATGACAACAATGTCCACACAAACAAGGATAGCAACAACTGGAATAGTCTTGATTGCTAAAACAAAGCAGGGGCGGGGAATAGCGCTCAAAGGAAGACATGAAACTGCAACAGGAAAATACCAACAAAACAGGAAAAGCCACCAAAATAGGAGCGCAATACTCTACACACAGGAAAACACCAAAAAACTCAAAATAAGTCACAGCGTGATGTGACAGGTCGTGACAGTACTTTGAGACAAGTATAGTGATGCATGGTTGGTTATGGTTTAAATTCATATTCAACAATTGCGACGACGACTTTGTGTTGTCAATATCGAGTAACATTTTTTAATGATTTCTGCTGGTAGTGTGCCTTCGAATTTTTTCAATTAAAAAATGTGCCTTGGCTCAAATAAGGTTGAAAAACGCTGATCTATATGACTATAGTATTTTTAGATATCTTCTGAAAAAATGTTAGTATTTTCCAAGTTTTTTTTAAATTGAACTAGTGGCCAGTCATCCTTTGGCTTGGATATGGACCCCCGGGCCACCAGTTGACTGGACCTGGCATCCAGTGTCTGTTCATTCATAAATAGTAATTGTATTAATTTTGTATATGTTTCAGTTACCACATTATATACACATACGTATGCCCAAGAAAGCTTCACTAAACCAAGATAAACAGGCCCTGTGGTCAGAGTTGTCTTTGTTGTTTTGCTGACTGTCAAGCAACATAGTCACGTGATGTGAGGACAGCACCAATATAATGACTTTTTTTTTTACTTTGCCCATAATTCACAAACCTAATGAGAGACAAGAACGCATATTTTATTTGTTTTGCTTTGTAATTTGTAATAATCTGCTCGTTCTAGGTGGCTTGCATTGGTGCTAATGGGAGCAATCCATTTTTCCTATAAATTCCTTGTAAAATGCATCCAAATACCGCCAACAATACTCTATTTGCATCGTGTGACTTCAATATTAACCAAGTATTAGCAACATTGTTATTATAAGCGTTCACACAGACAAACTATTTTTAGCCACAACGTTATCACTTGTACTACGGCTGCTCATGATCGCCTCCGAGTTGGTAAAAGTTAATTTTAGATGCTACATAAATCCTCTCACCTAGATGATAGCATGTTGTGCCCTAAACCAAGAAGTTGGTCATCTGTGACATTCAACTTAGACCCAAAGATGGCAAGAAAGACACAAAAAGCAACGCCCCCCCTATCCACCCCCCCCCCCCACCCCCCAACCCTTCATGTGAAGTATACTTATTTCTTTGACTACAAGATATGAACAGCCTATCAGTCGGCATTCCAGTGAGAGCAAACATTGTACACTAAGTGATTATTGTATTATGTTTGTTGTCTCTCATGATCAGTAGTAGTTGGAAATAGTGAACGTTGCTTAAAAAGAGCAAAATATATCAATATTACATGTTATTATGAATGTGCCTGTTATTACATTACATGCATGTACATAAAACCTTGATGGACGTATTCAAATGTTTTTTAGAGCGCTTTATATGCAGAAGAGAGTAATTCCCATTGACTCTATTGTTAGTTTACTTTTATTTCCGTTTATTAACCAGTTAGAATGCATAACAAGAACGACATGTGTGCTTATCTCACATATGAATTGTGAATGATAGGCAAAATTCCAAAAAAGTGCGGTTCTCAATTAAATACAGTGGTTCTTCAACATTTGTTCTCTGATAAAGCTTGTAATTCAAAATTATTGTGTCTCAAATCAATCTTCCTTATTGAAATTAATTAGAATTCCATTAATTCGTACTGGGCCCCCAAAGTAACAACATGTAATGTACTACAAACGAGTGTAGTTTTATCAAATAATGTAATAATCGCCTTTGCCTCACCGTCAAACACACAATCAGCAGCTTTTCCATATTTTAATAGATGGATAGATAGATAGTACTTTATTGATTCCTTCAGGAGAGTTCCCTCAGGAAAATTAAAAATTTAATGGCTACATGTCCGCCATTTACAATTTATTTCAAAGCCAATGGCTGGTGTGATTGACTCATTGTTCTTCGTTATGGTGCAGATTTTAAGTGCCATGTTCATACTGCTTCGCCAAGTGATCTTCAAGCTTTTTTCAACTATTTACTTCTTTATTTCAAGGAATATCATCGGCTTCGTCTTGGCCTTCTTTGAACCCATAGTGGGAAAAACAAAGTTTTCTGTCTCGCTTTTAGCTAATTCTGTCAAATAAAATCCCATATTTCCGGCGAGGGGGTTGATTTTTATGGAACTTACTGTGGCATTTGCTCTGTCAACTTGCGGTGGAGACAAACCTGAAACTGGGTTGCAACGAAAACAACCCAGCAATGGCTCGTATCTCAAATAATTCAAAAGACGGGGCACCCGTAAGCCAAGGTACCACAGCATACGCTCTGACTTTTTCCTGTGGGACCTGAACTTGCCATAACAGCATCTTAAATCATGTTGCTGAAGCATATGAACATT
This sequence comes from Entelurus aequoreus, assembly GCF_033978785.1. NCBI lineage: Eukaryota > Metazoa > Chordata > Actinopteri > Syngnathiformes > Syngnathidae > Entelurus > Entelurus aequoreus. The sequence continues at coordinate 25,934,187 of NC_084742.1, read as the reverse complement.
TCTTAAACAAGTTCATAATACTTTATGACAAACATTGTCCATGGAAACAACTCAGTAGAAAGCAGAGAAAGAATAATCAACCATGGATGACAAAAGGATTAAAAAATGCTTGTAAGAAGAAGAATACACTATATAGAAAATGTATAGCACAAAGAACTATAGAGGCAGAAATTAAGTACAAAAAGTATAAAAACAAGTTAACAGATATACTACGATCATGTAGAAAAGAATATTACAGTGAATTATTGGACAGGAACAAAAATAATATGAGAGCAACATGGGGCATCCTCAATAGCATTATTAAAAATGGCACTAAAAGGGGCTACCCCCAATACTTCCTTGACGGAAATAAAAACAATGACAACATAAAGGAAGTGGTTGAAAGCTTCAATAATTATTTTGTAAATATTGGACCAAAATTGGAAGAAAGGATTCCAGACCCAGTTTCAATTGAGGACTATAATGATACCATAGAGCGAAATCCCAACTCCATGTTCCTCAGTAATGTGACACAGGAGGAAATAGTTACAATCGTGAAAAAATGTAAATCTAAGACTTCAACTGATTGTAACGGAATTGATATGGAAGCAATAAAAAAGGTTATTGAAGAGATCTCAGGACCATTAATGTATATTAGTAACCTATCATTTCAAACAGGTACATTTCCAAACAAAATGACAATTGCTAAAGTTGCACCAATTTATAAGACAGGAGACACCAACATCAATTTACAAATGATAGACCTGTTTCTTTACTTCCACAATTTTCTAAAATCATTGAAAAACTGTTCAATAACAGAGTAGAGAGTTTCATAAATAAAAATTGAATACTCGAAGAGAACCAATATGGATACAGAGCTAGTGTTTCAACTTTAATGGCTTTAATTTAAATTACAGAAGAAATTTGCCAATGCAATAGATAGTAAAAAATGTGCAGCAGCAGTGTTCATGGATCTAACTAAAGCATTTGACACTATTAATCACAATATTTTAATCAAAAAACTAGAACGATATGGCATCAGAGGGTTAGTCTTAAACTGGATAAGAAGTTATCTAACGAACAGGAAACAATACGTGAAGCTAGGCGAACACACGTCTACAACGCTAAATATATCCTGTGGTGTACCTCAGGGATCAATACTAGGACCTAAATTATTCAATCTCTATATAAATGACATTTGTAAAGTTACAAAATATTTAAAGTTAGTATTATTTGCGGATGACACAACAGTGTTTTGTTCAGGAGAGAACACACAAAAGATAATACAAATAATAACAGAAGAAATTAGCAAATTAAAAAGATGGTTTGACAAAAACAGACTATCGTTGAATCTCAGTAAAACTAAAATAATGCTATTTGGCAACAGTAGAAGAGAAAGTCAAACACAAATACAAATAGATGGAAAAAAAATTGAAAGAGTAAACGAAACCAAATTTCTAGGTATAAAGATCGATGATAAATTGAGCTGGAAATCTCACGTAAAAAAAATACAACATAAATTAGCAAGAAACACGTCAATAATGAATAAGGCAAAACATGTTCTAGACCAAAAATCCCTTCATATTCTCTACTGCTCACTAGTGTTACCATATCTGAGCTACTGTGTAGAAATATGGGGAAATAATTACAAAAGTACACTTCATTCATTAACGGTGTTACAAAAAAGATCAGTTAGAATAATACATAATGTTGGATATAGAGAACATACAAATCCTTTATTTATTGAATCAAAGATACTGAAATTCCATGATATAGTGAATTTGCAAACATCTAAAATTATACACAAAGCAAACTATAACCTGCTACCCAAGAATATACAACAATTCTTCTCAAAAAAAGAGGAGGAATATAATCTTAGAGAGAAATGTAATTTAAAACATTTGTATGCACGTACAACACTTAAGACCTTCAGTATATCAGTATGTGGAATTAAATTATGGAATGGATTAAGCAAAGCAATCAAACAATGCACTAATATGATCCACTTCAAGAAACTCTTCAAACTTAAAGTGTTTACAAAGTACAAAGAAGAAGAACCATGATAAACATTCTGAATTTATTTAATTCATCCATTCTTTCACTCTCATAATAATCTTACTTATCTCATCATATGAAATGTAACTTACTTCACCAATTATTATTTATTTATTTATTTTTATTGTGATTACTTATGGAGTATATTGTGAAAAAATTGAGAACAGGAAGTGAACAAAAGTTTTAACAACTGTTATGTAAAAGAAAAGGGGTAGGATTAAATAAGCTCTGCTTCTTCCTACTCCTTTTCGAACATGTTGAAAAGAGAAACTGGAAATTGTGATGTATCATGTTGTATGCTTGCATGTTCGAAATAAACTCAAACTCAACTCAACGCAGTTTAATAAAAAAAAATGACGTCTGCCGGGCCGTATTTAAACACTTGAAAGGATGGGCTATTGTTTTCCCAACCCTGGTTTAGACACTTTACTTTGTGAACTTAAAAATGTGAATACAAGTGAAAACAAGCCATATCATGTATTGATTTTTTCTCCTAGCATAATACCTTCTTTAGTGAAGAAAGTCCCATCTAATCGTTTTTTATCTCTGCGATCGTCTCTGTTTGACCCCAAATTTTCTTTCCTTACTTTCATGCTGAACATGCCACATTGCCGCGATCCAAATCAGTCAGTTTATTTATTTTTTTCAATCTTTATCTGGAAAAGAAAGCCTCAACTCTGAAGTCCCATTTGTCTGGCATAGTTTTATTTTATTTTTTGTCGTGGAGATTTAATATGAAATCTGCAAAGGCCGTCTTTCAAGGATTAACTTTTTTCTAAAAGTTTTTGACAGTATGATGGAGTTCAAGACAAAGCTTCCGTTTGATAAAAAGTGTGTGCGCAGTGTCTTTACATCCTGCCCGTCTTCTCTTTACTTATCAAGTCTTCAGAAGTGTTATCATTTATATTTGCAGCGGTGTCTAAAAGGACATCAAACAGCCTTTTTGCCTCGGCTCCTAACACAATCAAAAGATGCAAACCTGCTTTGGCAATGTCAATATTCTTGCTGAGAGTAAAAAACCTTGACTTTATTATTATAATCTTTTAGACTTCCAATACAGCTGTTACTCCATTATCCCAGTGGCTTTGTGTAGTAGTTCTGTGCTGCCCCATTTGCATGTTTAATTAATATGTGTTACTCTACACCTCCACAACAAATTAATATGAGGCCTTTTTTATGTGCTTTTTTGGATGAGTAGGCACGCTTTTGTGCATTAAGAAACTCTGTTTGCTGAGGATTAGAAAAGAAAGAAATAACGACGCTCCACTGCTTCTATTTAAATGAGACTTTTCAGTGTGTTCGTTTATTCCATTGCAGCCTCCTTTTTTAATTTATGCTCTCATTCTAAAGTCGTGTGTGTTTAAGTGCAGTGTTTCATAACCCTTGGGCATGGGCCCATTGTTTGGGCCGCAAGCACACTAAAGAACACATAATGTTTTTTCTTCAGCTGTGGACCGTACATTGTGTCACTCAGTCAGTTAGTATTTTAGTGGGCACCCTTTGTTCTGAAAAAGTTAGGCCCTGACGTCAAAAAAAGTAAATAACCTCTGTTTTAGTGTTTGCTGTGGTGATATACGTACCGTATTTCCTTGAATTGGCGCCGGGAATATAGTATTCGCCTGCCTAGAATTACAGCCGGGTCAAACTCGTTTCGCAAAATAATTAGCGCATGCTTGGCACTTCCGCCGGGTCAAATATGAGTCATTAAATGACTCCCGCCTCCAGGTGGTAGAGGGCGCTAGTGATCCTTCTTGCGACTACCAGTACTGCAGGAGACAGGTACTGCAGAAGAAGACAACAAGCAGCAAGCATGCAGCAATTGTTTGCTTGCACTTTTAACATGGAGGATTATATATCTAAAATAAAACCGTTTTCTAAACTGGACTTTCAATCGAAGCAGGAGGTAATAATTAAAGGAATATCTCCAGAGACTTTTAAAATTGAAGAAAGATGAGAAAGACTGCCTTTGATCAGAAGCAGCTGCACATGGACCCATCTACAAGTAAAGGTAAGATCATAATAACGTTTTTTTTATTAAATGTGTCTTTAATGATAAGGTATGCGCCGGAGTGAGAAGAGGTTTTAAAATAATTAGAGCATGCTTGCTCATTCCGCATGGTTTTGGTAACCGCAGGAGTGAGAAGAGGTTTTAAATTAATTAGCGCCCCTGCGGCTATTCAAGGAAATACGGTATACAGTGTATGATGATATGACTTTAATATATTGTAAATTCCCAGCTTTCCCGAAATACA